>NC_134801.1:10000066-10005066 GCF_046742065.1 Oratosquilla oratoria
ACAGCCAACACGCATGCAAACACAGCAAACACGCACGTCAAACAATTGCATATGATCGAGCAACAGCATGCAACAACAACAACAACAACAACAACAACAACAACAAAACCAACTGAACAAAACATCGACGAAACAGAAAAGGTGACACTTGTAACAGACACTCCACTGTGTAACAGACACGCCCACCCCATCCGCTCACCCTCGTAGCTCACAACACAAACAGAATAGGCGTAAACTGTCAGCGCGCATGTCAAAGTCAACTCGCGACCACAAGAAACACGATGTTTTCACTAACACCCAGGAAATATCACCACAATACACTACCGTCTCACAGATCTCTCTCACGAACTCTCACGTGGTTGTAATCACTGACAAAACACTCTATCCACGCGAGTACACGAAACTCAAAGTGCATATCTTCAAAGCTCCCGACTCAGATGTTCTTTGCAGCACAGACACTTGCCGTGTATCTGGTGTATCTCTCTTATCCGCCCTATCTCACACATCCAGCAAAGCACACACAACAATAATAGTTGCAAATAATACCAATGCACCTCTTCAGGTGAACAAAGGAACAAACATTTGTGATTTTACAGTGTATCCCGTCCCAGTACACGTAATCGAGCATGACAACATACAACACGCATGCGCCATCAACAACGGAGAACAGAACACACAGGAAACCATCAAAGCAACACATATTAACGATGTAGATTTCCCTGAAGCACGAGCAGATCTCCTAACACTCATGAACACGTACAGGCACGCAATTGTACTCCCAGGCGAACCATTAGGTCTTACAGACATCATACAACATCATATACCACTTCAACAGAATGCAAAACCACGGTACACACCCGCTTACCGTCTTCCTCACAGTAAAAGAAATATTGTTGACAACATCATTGCAGACATGCTCGACCAAGGCATCATTGAACACAGCCTATCTCCCTGGAATTTTCCTCTCTTTGTCGTTCCAAAACACGACGGCTCCTTTCGCCCTGTTGTTGATTTCCGTGAGCTAAATAAACTCACCATTCCCGAAAGGCACCCTATTCCTCATCTCCAAGACACAATCTACTCCATAGGCGAACACAACACGGTCTTCTCTACTCTCGACCTTATGTCAGGGTATTTCCAAATACCTCTAGATGACGAATCAAAACCACTAACAGCCTTCAGTACCAATACGGGCCATTACCACTTCAAAAGGTTGGCCATGGGACTCGTCTCTGCTCCCTCTGTTTTCACAAGACTTATGTTCAAGGTCCTAGAAGGTCTTATAGGAAAGACTGTCTTCATATACCTTGACGACATTATCATTGCCTCACGGTCACTCACAGAACACCTTTCCACACTTCAAACTGTCCTCTCAAGATTAGCCGCGGCAGGCCTAAAACTTAAACTAAAAAAATGCTCCTTCCTCAAAAAGGAAATAAGGTTCCTAGGACACGTCATAAACTCACACGGTGTCATTACTTTTCAGGACAAAGTTAAGGCTGTTCTAGAATTTCCAACCCCTAACTCTACAGAACACGTAAAATCATTTCTAGGACTCTCAGGTTTTTACAGACGTTTTATCGAAGGCTATGCTCACATGGCAGCTCCATTAACAGCCCTTCTCAAGAAAGATATTCCTTTTAACTGGACGTCTGAACACAACACCGCTTTCCACAAGCTCAAACAAGCACTCACAACAGCCCCGGTTCTGGCATTCCCAAACTTCTCTAAACCCTTCACACTATGTACAGATGCTTCACACAAAAGCCTTGGCGCAGTACTAATGCAACAACACGAATCCAAACTTAGACCCTATAGCATACGCCAGCCGCGCATTAAACAAGCACGATCAAAACTACTCTGTCACTGAAATCGAAGCGCTCGCAATCATATATGCCCTCAAACATTTTAAAGACATCATTCTAGGATATGAAATACATGTACACACAGATCATCAACCAATTCTACACCTCTTCAAAGGCGAGAACCTAACTGGAAAACTAGCCAGATGGTTCCTCACTATTCAGGAATTTATGCCTACCTTCCACTACGTCCAGGGCCGTGCAATCTATGTTGCCGACGCCCTTAGTAGAAACGTAGCAACAATACGTCAAGCAGCAGAGCCACTTGACATTACGCGAGAACGCATCATTGCCGCTCAAGCGACAGACCCCCTATGGAAAAGAATCATACACTATCTAAATTCAGGTGACACCACAAACACAGACGATTTTCCTCCCAACATAGACAACTACTCTCTCATAGACCAGGTTCTCTACCACACCACACTGCTCACAAACAAAAGCGAACCAAACCGCATGGTTACACAATTAGTAGTTCCCACAAGTCTTGTTCCGGAAGTTCTCAAAATACTACATGATTCTCCATTAGCAGGACACTGCGGGAAGGACAAGTGCCTCTCGCAAGCAAGGTTAAAGTACTTTTGGCCCACCATGCGTAAAGACATACACACATACATAGACGCATGCCACTCATGTATAACTCATAAAGGTCACATTAGCGGTCAAGTACCAATACACAATTACCCAACACCTTCCAGACCCTTTGAAACCATTGCCATTGACTTACTCAAACTTCCAATCACTCTCAATGGAAACCAGTACCTTTTCGTATGCATCGACCATTTCTCTCGGTTCTGCATCCTCTCTCCTTTAGCGGACAAGACAGCAAAAAGTGTAGCTCAGACAATTATCAACAACGTCATCTGCCCATACACCACACCAAAAACACTAATCTCAGACAACGGCACTGAATTCAATAACGACATTCTCACAAATATCTGCCAACAGTTCAACATTACAAAGTGTAACACCACACCATACCACCCCAGCTCAAATGGACTCGTTGAACGACAAAATCGGAAGATACTCAATATTCTCAGACATCTTGCCACAGACATACACGCATCTTGGGACGAAAACATACCCATGATACAAGCCTGCATCAACAGTGCAATCAATAGATCAATCTCGGAATCACCACATTTTGTTTTGTTCGGGTCTGATAAGAAATTGCCGTACGACCTACTCACTTCAGAAACCCCCCCCCCCTGTGTATGATTTCAACGATTTTGTCAAGGTAACTCTCAATAATTTCAACACTCTTTTCAAGAGAGTACATGAGTCACTGACTCTCTCAAAAGCAGATATGATTAGGTTGAAGAACGCTCACTCCAGAGATTGCAATGTTTCTGTATATGACATTATATACAACACCAACCACCAACCCACATCAAAACTTGCACCCAAATTCCATGGTCCATTCCGGGTCACCGACATACTTCCGCACAATAAGATCAAAGCTCTCAACTTACGCGAACTCACAGAGGCTATCCTACATTTAGATCATATAAAACTAGTTCCCAGAGGTTTCGACATGGATGACATTCCCTCCCCGCCCATAGTACAACCAACACACACGACCGAGACTCTAGACACAAACACCTCTACCACTCCACCGATCCCTACACCTCGTTATAGCCTCAGAAATAGAATTGTATAAGTTTCTTTAGCCCCAACAAAAATCCAGGCATCTATTTCCAAAACCAATATTTATCATTCATGTTCATCTTATCATGCCATAACCAAGTATCTCCCTTCTATCTGTGCAGATCACCATTGCCACTCAGGGAAGGTCAACCCCTTCACCTAGGCACACCCCTCTTTCTTCTATCTCCTTAACAGTTCATGGACCAAGCCTATGTGGATCTCAAATCTCAAAGAGTCGCGAGGACGGACACTGGTAGCATATGCCGAGCAACTGTTAACGTCTAGACCTCCTAGAAGACGTAATCTACCACCAAAATCTCCTAGATCTTCATCTACCGCCTCTACATATACTATCAGCACTGCACTATGCATATCGGTGCATATAGGAGTCAACGGGTACTCTGATCTCACTTTGTCACGGAAGGGTCATCCGCGGTCATCTATGGTCAAGTCTCTATTGTTCGGAGCAGGGCGTCAACCTTACAACCAACACCTGGACGCCGATATCGACACCTGAGAAACCCAAGCGATATTGCCATTTATTATTGAAATCGCTTTTCCTACGGGATATGTCCATCCTGTCCAAACCTCGGACAACTAAAATACATTGTATATATGTATATGCAAATTGTAAAGTATTTAAAACCTATCCTGATATCTAATATTTGCTAAAACAGCATCTTGTAAATAAATAATATCTCGTCAGCAACCTAGCCACGAGCCATGTATATAAACACCTCCTGTCACAAAATAAAGAAGAAGACCACAGAGAGACAGAGCTACGCTGCTCCGCCGTGTTTATCTTAAGCCTCCGAAACGCCGCTCAAACTACCAACCACGTTACCATCACTCTCATCTGACCCCTTAACCATATGTTGGACAAGTCCATACAACATTATTATTATTATTATAATTATTATCATTATTATTATCATTATCATCATCATCATTATTATTATTATTATTATTATTATTATTATTATTATTATTATTATTATTATTATTATTATTATTATTATTACTATTATTATTATTATTATTATTATTATTATTATTATTATTATTATTATTATTATTATTATTATTATTATTATTATTATTATTATTATTATTATTATTATTATTATTATTATTATTATTATTATTATTATTATTATTATTATTTATGAATGAGAAATAAGGAAAGATGAAATGAAGGCATTTGTTAAGATGATGAGAGCAGGTAAGGCACCTGGGTTGGATGGATGTCATGCAAAATATGTCTGAAAAAAGAAGAAGTACAGTAATGGTGGACTGGCTGGTGAGGTTATTTAAAAGAGGGTAGAGTGCCGGAGGATTGGAGGAGTGCCTTCATAGTTCCATTTTACAAGGGAAAAGGGGACAAGTGTGAGTGTAGTAGTTTGAGAGGGATCAGCTTGTTAAGTGTAATTGGGAAGGCTTATGGGAGGGTCTTGCTTGAGAGGATTAGGAAAGGAACAGAGGGAGTAACTG
>NC_134801.1:10010066-10025066 GCF_046742065.1 Oratosquilla oratoria
CAGCCCGCTGATATGTAGAAAAAAATTCCTCATATCCTTGTGCAGTTGCCACATGCCGCTATTTGGTACAAAATTCTACGAAACGGCAGCCCTGGCAGGTGCAGGACCGTGGCAACTGAGTTCACACTGGCGCTCACGGTTCGGTCACGGTCCAGTCTCGCTCCAGTAAAAATATCTTTTGACGGAACCGTGACCGGAGCGAGACCGGAGCGAGACTGGAGCGAGATAGTGTGAATCAACCCTAAGGGTTGATTCACACTATCGGTCCGGTCGCGCTCCAGTCTCGCTACGCTCTCGGTCCGGTCCAATATTGTCTCATTAATTTCAATGGAAGCATTCACACTGGCGCTCTCGCTCCAGTCTCGCTCCGGTCAAGGTTCCGTCAAAAGATATTTTTACTGGAGCGAGACTGGACCGTGAGCGCCAGTGTGAACTCAGTTGCCACGGTCCTGCTCCACTCCAGTCGAGATTCAGCCTTCATATAAGCAAGTAGTGTTACCCTCTGTCGTACCAAACCATGGATAATCCAAAGGAAACACCACAATGGGATCATGAGAAAGTTAGAAAAATGATAAAAATACATTTTCTTTTTATTTATCACTGATACAATGACAATGCGTACAGCGAGGATATTCATAAGCACCAACTGAATACAATATAACCTACAAAACTTACTTTAATTTTGTGGATTTAGATGAAATGCTAATAGAATTAGTCAAAAGGTAAACCAGAGCTGTATGACCTGACTTCGCTGCACTACAGTGATAATGTTTGCATACTTATCATATTGCCAAGGTACCGAGAGAAAAAAATACACATTATTAACCGAAGAAAGAAATTCCATATGGATAATAACAACCTATTATCCACTGCGGAAATGTATCTCCTTAGCTCACTCAACAAATATTCCTACACAAGTTTGTTTGTCTACTTATATTTTATCATTTTGCCAAGGCATTGAACCAGCTGGGGAACTGAAATAATCTTTCAGTGTTTCTCTCGCGCCAAAAGCCTCCTTTGTAGCATTTCCCCCTCTTCCTTTCATTGGACGTACTGTGTTTGATGGAGGCATGACAACAGTATCTGGTAATGCAACAGCATTTGGGTGTATCAGATTGTGAAGTATGCATGTTGTTGTAATGATTGCATTAGCGTTAGAAGGCATAGCTTTAAGTTTCCTTAAATATATTCTGAAGGTTTGCACTAGAATACCAAATGTGCACTCAACTATTCTCCTGGCTCTAGATAATCTATAATTAAAAATCCTCTTCTCTATCTTATGTTCAGTCTGTGAACCTGGGTAGGGCCTCATCAAATTTCTCTTCAGCGGGAAAGCCTCATCTCCCACTATAACGTATGGTGCAAGCACATCAGTGCCAGGAAGTGCAGCATCTTCTTGTACATTTCAAGTCATCCTCAATTTTGGATAGTATTTTCTCAAATGTTCCTTTGTTCATTCTGAAATAGCTGTGGAATTTACTCTCATCATCAATAAGACGAGGATACAGAGTATGAAATTCTCCTTCAGTCTTCCTATCTTGCAACATAGGATGAACCCACAATCTCTTTCTTTTTCTATTTTGTTTTCCTTCTTCTTCTTCTTCATCAAGTGCAATAGCGAATATTGCCAACTCGGCGTCAGAAAAGTCACACTTCCTTCGTAACTGATGGTAAGACTTCTACTGGTATCGAGGGAGGGGCGATGACGGGAGCGAGAGCGGACCGTACGTGTGAATGCCTCAGAACCGAGAGCAGACCGAGAGTGGAGCGTGACCGGACCGATAGTGTGAATCAACCCTTAAGCTCCACGCGCGTGGTTAGCAAAATTTACCGGAACCCGAGGAGTTCCAGTTTCGCGCTTTAGGCTGTCTACAAAGATTCCGTATCCGATAGGAAGAAAGAAAAATATATGGATTCCATAACATCGGGGTTATACACACTCTTATAAATACACAAAATAATTTAAATCGACCTAGATATGTAAATGTAAAAAGGATCAGGAATATTAAGAGAGAGAAATCAGACATCAGACATTGGTCGTGGGCTCGGTGCACTGAGCGTGGCTTGTAGGCGTCATTTCAACTGAAGGGATCACTATCGACAGGTTGGTGTCTTTCGATCCCCTCCCCCTTTTAATGAGATATAAAGACTATAATGATATATAGTTAGATCACATGTACTGTAGGTGTATATTTTCAACCGAAGGCACCCTCGACAGATTCCTCAAGAAAAATATCTTCGTCAACAGGCCGTCCAAAATGCATTACACATTCTTCTTGATGATGTATTAGTTGTCTCATTGTTACTAAGTGAGTTTTGTGCAGTGTGGGTAGGCGTTGCCCACTGGACGCTAGGGAGGTTAAAAGTGAGGTCAATGAAGCAAGGTTGTGGCCACTAGGTGCCCCTCCTCCCATTGTGAAAATCTTCTTTTTTCTGCGGTATCTAGGTTAGAAAAGGTGTGATAATAGTATCCCATGACAAATGCTATGTTGAGTGAACGTTGTGTTGAATAACAACTTGTAGAGAATTTGAGGATTTTCATAAATAGGTAACCCAAGCGTCTCATCCGAAGATTCGAATGAAGTCTGAGTTGTATTATTAAACAAAAATAGATTCTAATGCCATGCTACCAAAAGGATTCCTTGTACATTAATTTAATTATTGGTACGTTCTGCTTCAAGGATTAAGGTTGTAATTAAATCAGTGTGAATATAGATTAAATACATATACCATACATAGAGCAAAGGCTTTTTCCCCCTTACACGAGGGGTAGCCAAAAAGAAAAAGGCATAGAAACCACTCCCACCCATTCCATTTCCTATATATCAAAGCGAAATAAATTAGATTAAAGCGAAATGAAATATTATTGATATAGAAAACGAAAGTTTTGTTGTTTTAAAATTTCCTAACACTGTGGGTAAAGGAAATGGCCCAGGTGAGAGGAGATGAAATTACCACAAGATTAGGTTTGCTATTAACCAAAGAGCCAGACATCATTGAAGTACCTTTGCCCCAAAAGAAAAAGTGATAATGTAACAAGTGAAATCCAGCTGGATTATGAGGAAATAGACCCCAGAAATGAATCACACCGGCAAGGAAGACTCAGTTTTGGGAAACAGGTTATTTAGGGTTGAAATTTTGTTTGAAGAGGCAAACTGGGAGGAATTTGTTAATACTACGAGGTTAAGGAGGGAACGGGAAATCTTTGTTGAGATTTACAACCTGGAAGTGAACAAACATGTTCCAAAAACTAGTGGATGGAAGAAGTAGAAACAGGGTTGGGTTATTAAAAGATGTGAGATTGCAAAAAAGGGGCGTGGTTTGGAAAAATGAGGAAAGAGAAGTCGCAGTAAAACAAAAGAAGCTCATAAACAATCTAGAGATGCTACACAAGAATTCGCACGGAGGATAAAGTAATTTTGAAATAGGTGTTATACATAAATGCAAAGATGAACCGGAACTATTTTACAGGTTTATAAATGATGAATTGAGACACGGTTGATAGTGGATGGTGAGGTCTTTGAGGAGGCCTTAGCTCAGACAGAAATAATGAATGAAAGTTTCCAGTCGGTCTTCACAAAAG
This sequence comes from Oratosquilla oratoria, assembly GCF_046742065.1. Taxonomy (NCBI): domain Eukaryota; kingdom Metazoa; phylum Arthropoda; class Malacostraca; order Stomatopoda; family Squillidae; genus Oratosquilla; species Oratosquilla oratoria. The sequence goes on from NC_134801.1 coordinate 10,013,650, forward strand.
AGCGCGTTTTTTTTTTTTTAAATGAAATTCAGGTTTAGAAGATATAAGTGTAGAAATGAGGGAAATCTTCATTCTCTCTGGATCATTGGATGTGACAAAAGCTTCAGGACCTGACGGGATCTTAAACTGGATATAAAATGAAGAGAGCAACTAGCGGGCAAGATTCAGAGTCTTATTATATTTTCGCTGAAAGAAGGCATAGTACCGGTTGATTGGAAAAGGGCAAATGAAATAACAATTTACAAAGGTGGAAGTAATGCGACACCATTAAATTACAGGCCGGTATCACTGACCATCACAATAGTGAAACTATGTGAAAGGATTGTAAAAGATCGATGTATCAAACATCTTGAAGAGATAACATTCTAACAGTCAGTTTGGTTTCAAATCTAGAAGATCGTATGTGTCGAACCTTTAAACTTTTACTCGAGTGTGAGTGATGTGCTACAAATGAGAGAAGGATGGGTGGACTGCATGGACCTGGACCTAGAGCATAGATGATTTTTTTTTTTTTTTTTTTTTTTTTTTTTAAGGAAAAGGTACATGGGGACAGTGGTAAAGAATAAGATGTCAAGATGGAGAGCAGTAACCAGCGGAGTTCCACAAGGTTCAGTGCTTGCACAATAATGTTCCTTGTCAATGACATAATAAAAGATGCAACAAGATATGCTAACATGTTTGCTAATGATACACAAACATGAGGAGAGTGATAAACGGGGAGGACTGTGGGCTTTCGCAAAAAGATTTCAACACCATTTTTGCATGGAGCTAAGAATAGGAAATGAATCTCAATTTACAAATGCAAAATACTGTAAATGGGCAAGAGTGGCAAAAAAAAAAAAATCCTTAGATTATTCCTTGGGAAGTGAATCCATTACAAAAGCAAAAGAGGAGAAAGATTTGGGAGTGTTGGTAACGAATCTGCCACCTGGCAGACATATCAGCAGGATTATGGGAGAGACGCACGGCCTGCTGCAGAAGATTAAAGTGACTTTTCACCATATGGATAAAGAGATGATGAAAAACACATAAAAAAATATCCGTCCAATACTGGAATATGTGTCAGAGGAATGGACCCCACACAGAGTGAAGGATATAAGCAAGATCGAGGAAATTCAACGGGCAGTAACCAAACTGGTCCCCAGCCTGGCAGATAAATCATATAAGGAAAGACTAAGAGCAATGGGTCTACCAACTTTGAAATATCGAAGAGAGAAATGATATGATTACAGTATTCAGGTCACTAAAAGGGATTACATTGGCTGAAAAGATATCTTGATTGAGGGATTTAAGAAGTCATGCAGATAAGTAAGACTACATGTGTAAAGGATGTGTAGAAATACAGTTTTCCATATAAATGCATACATACTTGGAATAGCTTAAAAGGCGATATAGCCCAAGTTGGAACAATACATGAATTAAAATCTAAATATAATAATTGGAAATCAAGAATACAGATTAACTTGGAACTGTACATGAATTTGAGGCTAAGTATGATAAATCAGAGTGGGAGACGAGACTGAACGGGCGTTACTCCTTTCCTGTATACAGTACTGCAGTTAGGTAAATACAACTTGGTAGATGAATACATACTCGTTATGCGCAATAAAAACACGAGAAACGCGTGTTCACAAATGCGGGAACAACCACAATAAAAAAAAAAAAAAAAACTAATTAGAGCGGTTACATATATTTACATCTTTTGTACTAGCACTGAAGTTATAAATTACGCGAAAACTATCTGCTATGATAATTCATTTTTCCTGGGTATTCCTTCCGCATACATACATACATACATGCCCACAACACACTAATCTTGTTTTTCCCTTCCATTAATCTTTGGCACATTCAGTGATATAATGGAAGGAAAATGGAGAAAAGTGGGAGGTGAGCCAGCTGTTGTTTGTGGACGACACTGCGCTTGTGGCAGGATCGGAGGAGGGATTGAGGAAGCTGGTGACAGAGTTTGGGAGAGTGTGTGATAGAAGAAAGCTGAAGATAAATGTGGGTAAAAGTAAGGTGATGAGATATATAAGGGGTGAAAGTGGCAGTAATCTGGAAATGAGCATTAAGGGAGAGCAACTGGAGGAAGTGGATAGTTTTAGATATTTGGGTGCAAATGTGGCAGGAAAGGGTGGAGTGACGGTGGAGGTAGAATGTAGATTGAGAGAAGCGAGTAAATGCCTTGGTGGTTTAAAAAGTGTAATGAGGAATAGGAATCTGGGAATGGATGCTAAGAGGAGACTGTATGAAGCAGTGATTGTGCCAACAGCACTGTATGGAGCAGAAACTTGAATGTGTTTGAGATGAGGTGTCTGAGAAGTATGATGGGGGTTACTAGGCTAGATAGAGTGAGAAATGAGGAAGTGAGGAGGAGAACAGGGGTGGAAAGGGAGCTGGGAGATAGGGTGGATGAAAGAGTATTAGGATGGTTTGGACACATGGAAAGAATGAGTGAAGAAAGACTAGTAAAGGAGGTATGGAAGGCAGATGTGGAGGGAGTGAACATGAGGGGACGTCCTAGGATGAGATGGATGGATGGGGTGAAGGGGGCTTTGGGGAAGAGGGGAATGTCGGTTGAGGAAGGACGGGAGAGGACAGAAGACAGGGGTGAATGGAGAATGGTTGTATATGGAAAATGTTGTGATGCATGAGGTGGATTGGACGGGGGAATGGGGGTGAGGTAGTGTGTGTCAGCAAAAATTTTGACGCAGCCCGAAGGGATTTCTCCCCGTCCTCTCCTTTATATGGGGGGACGGAGAGGGGGGGTCGCCGATTTAATGAAGCGGCCTTGCTGTGGATGTGCTGTGTCCTGCGTCACTGCTTCTGACCCAGGGCAGTGAACAGGGTGCAGGGATGACCCATCATCTAGGAGGTGCTAAGATGGGAGGGAGGGTGGAGGGGTGTGGAGTGTTTTCGGGGATGAAATGGGTGGGAATGTTTTTGTGCCTTGTCCTTTTTGGCTACCCCCCTGGTAAGGGGAAAAAAAGCCTTGGTATATGTATGTATGTATGTACAACAAGCCATGCCAATATGTTTGCAGATGATGCAAAAATCATGAGAAGAGTACAAAGAGGATTGTAGGTTATTGCAAAAAGATCTAGACACTATTTTTGCATGAAGCTAAGAATGGGAAATTAAATCTAACCCGTACGTCGCCGGACGAATGTTGTATATACCCCCCCCCCCTCCCGTGCTTAAATAAACTCAAAATTATGTAAATCCGAAAAATCTTGCTTATTGAATCACCTTAGCCTAGAAGTGGAGAAACTGGGTCGATTATGTCGAGATATGTCTGCGAAAGTTTTGTAGAAAATCCGTAGATTTTATTTTTTGCTCCTCAAGCTGGTTGAACGAGAACGTCCGTCGTATTTTTTTTCGTGGAAGCTTCGTTAGAATTTCAGATTAAAGGAATTTTACATTTATGTTTCAAGTCAATGCACGGTCGCCCATAATAGTCTGACACTTACAGAAAACGTGTTTATAAATAGGTTTTGTGGATTTTTTGGTAAATATTTATAACTTTGTTATGTGGTATATTGTTTTTTCGGTACCTTTTTTATATAATTTCACGGAGGATAGGTGATTGTGGTATTTCTTATTGTTTTGGTAAATGTGTTAGTAAGTATCCATCACACCATTATTGCCCGGCCACATTTTGTATTGCGCATTTATTACGAAAATTGGCAGTTCGAAATTGCCATTCCTATACGTCTGAATACGTACTAAATAGCACCTGTCTAATTGTCGATGTACAACTTCACCTCCTCATACTTCGTTTCGTACACCAGAATCGCCTTAATTGCGTCCTAAAGGCCGGTTTTATACCCCGAGTTACCCCCCAAAAGATTGCTGCCAGGGTTGCCAGTTTTGTATAAAAAAAAAAAAAAAACTTTTTATAGCCAGTTGATTGGGCTACTTCAGGGGTGGGCAACCTCCGGCCCGCGAAGGCCTAGCGTCCGGCCCGCCACCCTGCTAGGCATTATTATTGCAATCCGGCCAGCGCAACTACCAACAAAAGGAGAGAAAATTTTCCAATAAATATAATGTTTTCAAATAAATAAATTTAATTATTGAATTACTTTATATTTCGTTAGTAAAAGTAGTAGTAGTTGTAGTAGTAGTAGTAGCAGTAGTAGTAGTAATAGCAGTAGTAGTAGTGCGAAAATAAAACACTTATGAAAACAGTAATAGTAGTAGTAGTAGTGCGAAAATAAAACACTTATGAAAACAGTAATAATATGGAGTAGTAGTAGTATGTAGAAATTTAAGCTAGATCAGATTAGTAAAGTAATAGAAAAGCCAGAGTTTGCACTAAATTCTGCTCAATTTCAATGGAGATTTTCAAAATTGGAAACATAAATGTATTTGAATATGAAATGTTAGAATTTGAATGTTAAATGAAATACAGTCAACGAAATAACTTTATTTATAAGCACGATTGTCTTGTCTGACATATCAAATTGGCTTCACTGAAAGAGATCGAAGGTTCGAAAAAAAAAAAAAACACTCGGCAGTTGTTGGAAATATTGGGTTCATAAAGTCAACTTTCAACATTATCGTTCTTGAGAATATTCTGTCGTCAGCTATCGTCAAATTTCATTCTTCAAATCGAGTTCAAAGTCAACCGTCATATCCATCACTCGTCAACCGTGTATTATCGAATCCAAGCTTCAAATCCAGTTCAAGCCGTCATTTGTCAAATTTTCAAATTTTCACAAACCTTCTGTGTGATATATTGGACGGTGTCTTCAGCTTATCGTTCAGGTCGGACAATCATGTAATTAAAATCTGCCAAACAACATTCGCTGGCAAATACTACTTTGGCAACTCTGCCCCTCACTGCACGGTCTATGATCCTGCAACTGCCAGAGCAGCCAGACGCCAGCGGTCAGTGTCCGTCAAGGTACATCAGCTTTTTGGTCAGTACAGATCAAATACAGTTATTTCTTATAAAAAATCAGTTACAACTACTGAAATGGTGTAGCTACTAATTAATCATATTTAAATTAGATGACGTACACTTACAATCAATGCACCATTATTTCACTTATTCATTGTTGATATACCTCATTTTCTTCCTTTTCAGCTCATCATGTCTGCGACCCAGTGTGTTAAGAAGAGGAAAGTAGACCTCGAGCATCGGACCTTCAACCCTGAGTGGGAGAAGTATTTCTTCATCGAGCGCTTTGGACATGCCCAGTGCCTCATATGCTTGGAGACTATGGCTGTCCTAAAAGAGTGCAACATGCGCCGCCACTGGGAGACAGAGCACCGATCGTCAAACTTTGCGTTGATGTCTGCCGTCGAGAGGAAGGACGCCATCGTTTGACTACCAGGCAACCTGCTGAAACAAACTTCGCTCTTCCGCAAGCAGAATGCTGAGGCCGAAAAGGTGACGCGCGCTAGTTATGAAGTCTCCCGCATCCCTGCTCGTCGAATGAAGCCATTCTCGGATGGGCACTTCATCAAGGAATGCCTCCTCGCTGTGGTTTAGTCCGTTTGTCCAGAGCAGCGTTCTGGCTTTGAGAGCGTGAGCCTCTCGTCCCGCACCGTTCGTCGTCGCATCGAGGATATGTCGGACAACGTGCACGACTCACTCAAAACACGCAGCTCGAACTTCGTCGACTTTTCCCTCGCTCTGGATGAGAGCACCGACACAAAGGACACAGCCCAGCTGGCCGTTTTGTCTGCGGCGTCACCGTTGACCTCCAGGTGTGTGAGGAATTCTTCCAGCTTGTTCCGCTGCGCGGCGCCACCACTGGGCAAGACAACTGCGACGCCGTGCTTCAGTGTGTTAATCAGCACTCCCTGGACCTCTCCCGTCTTGTGTGCGTGACGACTGACGGTGCCCCGGCGATGGTTGAGGAAAAGAAGGGCGCCGCTTCGCTGCTAGTACACCACTTTGAAGCCGCCGGATACACTCAGCCCATTAAAATGATGCACTGCATCATCCACCAAGAGTCCCTGTTATTTCAACCTCGTTGATGTCATGTCTGTTGTGGTGAAGGCCGTCAACTACATCCTCTCCCGCAGCCTTAACCACCGTCAGTTCCATGTACTGATGGACGAAGTGAATGTGCACTACAACGACCTGCTCTACTTCTGTGAGGTACGCTGGCTGAGTCGTGGGGTCATGCTGTTTTGTTTGTACGACCTACAGCAGGAGATTGCCACCTTCCTACGTCAGAAGAACCTTCCCCACGCTAATCAATTCTCTGATCCGCTGTGGCTAGCTCACCTGGCCCTGCTCACGGACATCACAGCGCACCTGAACGCCCTCAACATGATGCTGCAAGGAAAAAATATTCTTGTGGCAAACATGTACGCGCACATCACTGCCTTCAAGGTTAAGCTGCGCTTGTGGGAGGCTCAATTGGCTTCTGATCAGTTTGTGCACTTTCCCCGCCTTCCTGCTTGTGCCCCTGACCAAGGTAAAACGAATACTATAAGGTCAGTTAGCGGGGGGGGGGGGGTGAGGGAGAGCCAGAAAACCTCTCCATGGAAACAGCAAACTCCCTCATCCAGGTCCCTGCAATATATGTAGCGAAGGCCGAGGCTGCTTCTGACTCATCTGCATGGTTCAGACGAAGGGTGCTCCAGGCAAATCTGACATTTTCTGGTGGGAAGTAAGCAAGGGTAGCTGCATATTTTACAAAAGTCCGAAATTCACCATTTTCCTTGTACAAAACCACATGGTCGTTGTTTTGAACCCATCTCCAGGGAAACTGTGAGAAATGGAAGTAACATTTATTGATGTCAACATCTGGGATGTTATTAAGTATTAGTTGTTCCTGTCGTGCCAAGCAGTTTCTTTGTAGCTATAGGTCCTCATTCAAGGTAGAAGGAAACGTCGGCTTACTGTAACACCGCATATTGGGCACTATGTTTACATCATGGCGCTCTGACAAGCGCGCGAAAAACATCAACAAAACAAAAAGCAAAAGGCGCATATCGCCATTAACCTAAACATTGTTTTAATCTGAATACACTACATATTCCTTCCCTCTTATTTTGTTTGGTTTATACAAAATAAAAAGCTTACATGGGTTCAATTAATCTTTTACTAGATTTCACTGACCTATTTGATCCTCTCAATAGTGGCTCAGTAGGAACATAAGGTTCATTAATAGGTTTGTCAATATTATGATTAGGAAGCCCTTCAGTGGCATCTGCAGGTTGTGAAATAGTATCACTGTTAACACAGTCATTTACATTTTCACTGTTTCCAACATTACTGCTAGTATTTGGTTTAATAAATGAATTTTCAACTTGACAATTAAACAGAGAAGATGCAGAAACTGGTGAATTTTCATTTTCAATAGTATTATACTTAGCATTCAATTCATCACAATGTCTACGCCAAATTAATTTTCCACTTTCGGTGAACACTTTTACAACATAATTTCTGGCACCTGTAACCTCAATAATAATGCCTGGTAACCAATGTTCACCTCTAGAATTTTTTTTTTTTTTTTTTTTTTTTTTTTTTTTTCAAAAACTGCTTGCCCAAATTCGAATCTGCTTTCTACACAATCAAGAGCATTTTTCTTGTTAACTAGCGTGTTATCTTCCTCCTTTGTTTTAGTCGTTTTACATGTGTCCAGAGGAGATTTAAATTTTCTGTGAAACACCATTTCTGTAGGGCTTTCTTTTGTACCTAAATGAATGGTTCTCCTGATGTTATACAGAAACCTACAAACTCTTGTGCTAATTGATCCACTGTGATATTTTAGCATTCCCTGTTAAACTTTTAACATATCTCTCAGCTAATCCATTGGATGCAGGGTGAAATGGAGCTGGATTGATCAGTTTTATTCCATTCCTTTCATAAAAATCTTTTATATCAGCAGAAACAAAATAGGCAGCATTATAAGAAACAATTACATCAGGAATACCAAAATTAGCAAAGCTTTTCCTTAACAATTCCATAGTATTAACACTTGTCATGCTTGAAGTATATTGAACATCAATAAACTTGGAATAAGAATTTACTAAGATAAAAAAAAAAAAAATACTTATTTGCTATTGGTCCACAATAATCAATGTGAATCCTACTCCAAGGCTTACTAGCAAAATTCCACATTAATTTGCTTCAAGAAGCTTGATTATTTCTAACACTACATTCATTACAACTTTTTGTAAGCTCTTCAATATCATCAGAAAGTCTGGGCCACCAAATGTTTTCTCTAGCTTCGGCTTTCATTGCCACAATTCCATTATGATTATGACTGGAATGCAGTAGCTCTAACACTTTAGCTCTTAAGGCAGATGGTTCAATAACTCTATTTCTAAATAGAACAACACTATTATAAATCATTTTAACATGAGAATATTCTCTACAAACATCTGCATTGTTAGTCCATCCAAATTTTACAAGAGAAATTAATTTACTCAGTACAGGATCTTCCTTTCTCCTTTTCTGCAGTTTCAAAAGAAAAGTTAAAAGCATTGAAAATTTTCTATAAGTTTCACATATTCTGCTGGTATACCTGAATTGATACAATCATCAATTGGTAACCTACTCAAAGCATCAGTAACTACATTGTTTTTACTATGAAAATTCACCCTGAAGGTGGCGTAATCATAAGGTTGACGCATGAAGCTGACATCATCTCAGAGGCTAGTGAGTTAGGTACAAGTTGAGACCTTACAAAAGAAATTTTATCTGACCCTATTCTGACGTTAGTATTGATTATACTATCCTCACATTGTTGAATAAATACAGATGCAGAATAAGTAGGAACCTCACCCGAGAATTTGGCTCACAAACATCTATAAAAGCATGGAATGATATAAGTGAAATTAGCCTCGGCATAGAATACGAAGAACGATAGAAAACACAAGTTCTAAGAAAGGGGTGACCATAATATATATTAGCGGCAATATACACACAATATGGCGAATAACAGCAACACGCCAACTTTAGTCCCACATGGACTCAGAAACACAATACTCATCTGACAACATCCACGTGCACAATAAAGGTACTGCTGGAATTACTGCTGCAATACGTTGAGAAATCTCGTAGCACACTGACGATAATAGTCTGGGACGATGTTAAGGTAGCTAGTGGCGAAAAGATGAGCTTAAAGAGAGAGAATATAAAGGGCCACAACCAAGATTATCCCAAAATTAGATGATAAGATACATGAAGAAAGAGTGAGAAAACTGGGACTTCCTACATTGGAAGAGCAAAGGATGAGGTTATATAATAATGATATTTAGACGAGAAAATATATAGAAAAATAGAGAGGACCTGCTGGTAAGGGGCGAAAGATCAACACGAGGTTAAAGCAAAAAAAAAATGAAAAGGCAAGATTGACTAAAAGCTTCTCGGAAGTAAAGCTTTCCAGAGATATGTGGCTTTGTGGAACAAGATGGATGATAACATGGTCTTTTTTTTAAGGAAAGATACGTGAAGAGAGTAGTAATGAATAATAAAGAATAATATATGAAAATGGAGAGCAGCAACCAGTGGAGTTCCACAAGGTTCATTGCTTGCGCCAATAAAGTTTCATATCTATGTCAATGACAAGATGGAAGTTACAACAAACAATATCAACATGTTTGTGATTATGTAAAATCGTAAGGATAAAAAACAAACAGGGCTGCAGTCTAATGCAAAAAGATCTAGACACTATTTTTGCAAGGAACCATGAATGGAAAATTAATTTCAATACCAAAAATGCAAAGTTATGGATATGGACAACAACCACAAAAGAACACCTTTCAATTATTCTTTGGAAGGTGGGAGTGTTGATAAAAGACAACATGTCACCTGACAGACATCAGCAGGATTATGGGAGAGACGCATGGCTGCTGCAGAAGATTACTCATAAAGTGGCTTCTCACTATATGGATAAAGAGATGAATAAATAACTCAGAAACCTTGGCCCGTCCAAAAACAGAATATGTGTCAGTGGTATGATTCCCAGACTGAGTGAAGGATATAAAGAAGATCGAGAGAATACAAAGGGTAGCAACCAAAATGGTCCCCAGTCTGACAGATAAACCATATGAGGAGAGACTAAAATCACTGGGTCTACCGAGTTTGAAAGCTTGATGAGAAAAAGATTACTTACATAAGAACATAAGAAATAAAGGAGACTGCAAAAGACCATAAGGCCTACACTAGGCAGCTCCGTATCCATCACCACCTGTCATCCCCATCCATAAAGTTGTCTAATCGTTTTTTAAAACAACTGATGGTTTCAGCGCTTACTACATGGTTACTAAGTTTATTCCATTCATCGACCACCCTATTTGTAAACCAATTCTTGCCTATTTCCTTCTTAAATCTAAATTTGTCCAGTTTATACCCATTACTGCGAGTCCTGCCCTGTTGTTTTATTATGATGACCTTGTTTGCATCACCCTTGTTATAGCCTTTGATCCACTTGAACACTTCTATTAGATCACCCCGCACTCTGCGTCTTTCCAGAGAGTGTAAGTTTAGGTGCCTAAGCCTCTCTTCGTAAGGCAAATTTCCGAGTCCATGTATCATTTTGGTCATTCTTCTCTGTACTGATTCTAGTGAATTTATGTCCATTCTGTAGGACGGAGACCAAAACTGTACCGCATAGTCAAGGATGGGTTTAACTATCGCTAGATAGAGTTTAATAATTACCTCTGCACTTCTATTCGTTACCGTCCTAGCAATGAAGCCTAATGCGCTGTTTGCTTTATTTCTGGCGCTAATGCACTGCTTCCTGGTTTTAAGGTCCGGACTCACCAGAACTCCCAAGTCCCTCTCGCACTCAGATTTTTCTAAAAACGTGTTATCTAAGTTGTATCTATTTTCGGGGTTGTGTAGCCCTACGTTTAACACGCTACACTTAGAGATATTGAAGTTCATTTGCCATTTCACCGACCATGTTAACAGTTTATTAAGATCATCCTGCAGAATCTGGGCGTCTTCTCCTGACCTAATTAGGCGTCCTATTTTAGTGTCGTCCGCAAACTTACTAACATCACTATTTAACCCATCGTCTAAGTCGTTTATATACATAATGAACAACAAGGGACCCAAAACCGAGCCCTGGGGGACCCCGCTAGTAACATTGCCCCACCGTAAATACTTGGAATAGCTTAGGTGATATTGCCCAGTTTGGAGCAATACTTGAATTAAAATCTAAATATGGTAATTAGAAATTAAGGATATAAACCAAGTTGGAGTAGTACATGAATTTGAGACTAGGTATGATAAACTGGAGAGTAGGAAACAGTATTCCACTAGCATTACTCCTTTCATGTAAACTACAACTAGGTAGGTAAAAAAACACACACACACACACACACACACACACACACACACACACACACACACACACACACACACACACACACACACACACACACACACACACACACACACACACACACACACACACACACACACACACACACACACACAC
>NC_134801.1:10030066-10080066 GCF_046742065.1 Oratosquilla oratoria
TGCGCCTCTGTCGTTGTTTGGTGTCGGGTTTGACGACGCCAGCGAATCTGGATTGCCGGTGGTGGTGATGCTGCAGCCCCTTTGACCCGTCGGCCGGCCGGCCGTCCGCCCCGAGGATAATTCGCGTCGATGGATTCGTGCTTGGAGACGGCCGTCATGAAGAGATGGGTATTGACACGCAGCTGCTCAGAACCATGGATTGAAGCAGATCTGTCAACCAATCCATGGAATTTAACTCTTAGACGATGGTGTGGTGTTGTGCTGTGTGCTTCATAAGTCATCTGATCTCATTGTGTGAGTGCACGAAAGGATCTGGAATTATAGATTAGCGAGGTGAAAAAATGAGAAAAAAATATGAACTCAAGAATGTTGTGTAGTGATATGTGGAGATGTCTATTAGGAAACTACTGTCCTAATACTGCATCCTCATAGACTTAACAAATTTTTTTATGATCATAGTGCGGGATTCTGAATTGCTTTCAGTGTAAACATGCAGACTAAAGTTGATAGTGAATAGAAGGTTGATGGTGGTAATATTGCTTTGTATAAAACATTTGTTTATTGATTGGTTTGAACAGGCAGTGAATCTGTTCACAATTGGTATTGGTTATTGTATGAGGGTGATTGTCTTGAGTACTCAATTTTCTTAAATTATGTTGTCAAAATTCATGTGAGGATGTTGGCTTGCTACATCTCTTAAGTATGTGTGAGATCTAACTCGTGTTAGCAGAGGACCATTTTGTTTTATTTATCAATATTACCTTGTGCCCAAAATGTATGCATTTGAGTTTGGTATAGCACTGGTTCATAGCTTTATGATGGTATCTGTGGAGGTAGTCTGTGTTTCATTCCTGTGTGTAGGCTGGGCAACCAATGCTAAGGTCATGTTAAGTTTTTCCGAGAGGATGTCTGCCCTGTTGACGAGTCTTGCAGAGATGGACACATATTTATAGGTTGAGGTATTCAGTTGGACTCCATGCAGAATGGGGTGGTTAGAGAGTGGGTGGCCGCGTTGCACCTTTGCCCAGCAAATTTGTCAGCAGAGCTCCAGTGTTCCTGAGTACAAAGATCCCACCGTCATCAATGATGATAGGAGAAGGATTTGAGGTCTTCCTTTGCATAGAGGCATGTGCAAAGTCAGTTTTTCATTAATTCAGATTCAGATAGAAGGGCTCTATTGTAATGTTAGATGCTTCATAAACAATTGGATGTCTTCAGATGGGTTTACTCAAATGTTGCTCAGTCATGTTCAGGTTTGAGTTTTTAGGCTTGTAAATAGTTGATATTTGTTAAAAGAAATTGCAATTAGTGAATTTTTGGATTAAGTAGGCCAGTATGCACATTATGATAAATTAGGAAATTTCTTTTGTTAGTTATTTGTTATGTGGAGGTAGACCTCAGGGCCTGGCCTGTCATATGGAACTTGCTGGCAGTTTATTGTTCATTATACATCACTGCTAAATAGTCTTCGTCCGCTCATCTCATTCATTAACATCCATGATGATACGTCATATTCATTCTTCTAGAATCTTGATGGGAAATTGAATAATTAATCAAAACTGTTTACATTGAAAACAATGCACTGTTTTTCAAGGTACTTGATTCAAAGCCAGTTTTTATGGAATTCATATGATGTACAGTTATGTTATCAGCAGATTTTGAGTACCACTTAGAACCATTGGAATTTGTTTGCTGTATTGATTTCATCAGCATCACTGTAGCTGTACTTGTCACATCGTGATACAGTTTATAGTATGGGAACTAGGTGTTTTGTTCCCTAGTTCTTTCTAGCAGATAAAAAGTCCATTCTAGAGATGTCAACTTTTCTAGTTCTAGTGTCAAAGGTATAAGATGAAATCTATTGCTGTATCAACACCATTTCCCTGAATTATATGTGATATGTATATGTTAAGTCAACTTTTATCTCTTTTGGGACATACTATTATTTTTTTTTCCGTGAATGTACATAGAACTTGTTAAAACCTTAATGTAAATAATCTTATGTTTTCAATCCTCAAGTGCATGTTTTAGTGCATTTCGCTACATGCAAGAAGTTGAAAAGACACCAAGGTGTATTTGTAATAAACAATTGATAAAAAAAAATTAAGTGTATTTGTGTCCCATCAATGTAATAGATTCTTTGCAAGCAACGATGATGTTGCCATCCTATCTACAGCTTCTAGGCATTACAAGCGTCTTTGATGGAAAATGCTAAACCTGTGGCTCTGGACATGACAATAAATTACTAATGCTGAGGTAAAAGTACCATTACATAAATATTGGAAAAGGAGAATGAAACTAAATGTTCTGACAAATCGTTACGTAATATTGCAATATATGACCAATACAAGTAACTAGGTTCACGGAAATCTGATCATTGCTGAATGTATGAGTGCATAAATATTGCGCCACTCCTGATTCGTATAAATACGGGTTTCCTGAAGTCAACTTGGTTACACTGAGGCTAGTAGTCATTTGTATCTGTAGAAGTTTACGGGCGTGAAATCAGCTAGGGGCACCAAAATGACATAATTTCATTTGCTAGTACTCAGTGACATTGAACTAACGTTTGTACGGCGAATATATCGCTCACTTGAGTAATTCCTTTCGCCTATAAAGTAATCTGTCGGGAGCCGTCTATCGCTTTCAATGTCATTTGAAATCCCTCCTTTATGTCATTTTCTTTCTCTCCATAGTTTATGCAATGAATTGAAGTAATAACAGGTAGCATACTCCTGATACTAGCTCGTCGTTTATATCTATACTTAGACATCAACATCCAAACAGTGAATACAAACGTATTCCTGAGAGTGTTGTGGCATGTGGATATCTAGCATTTTCCTTATCACTGGAAGAGGGAAGTGGAATAATATACACACACACACATATATATATATATGTATATATATATATTGCAGGTCCTCATAGCATATACCTAAATTAGGCATAATCTAAACTTACTGAATTCAAGGATAAGACATTAAAGAAAGATACGATAATCGATGTGTCTGGACAACGTACTGAACATCATGTGAGCGCAGTAAAGAGTCGTCACCGACTGGTCTGCGATATGTGTAAGTGTATGAATTTGTTAAACCCTTTCCGTGCAACTCGCTTACACTGCCAAGGTTCAACCCCGCTGGAACCTGGAATCGGTTCAACGACCTAAGCAGGAAAATCTAGTTATATAAGTTTCTTATGTAAAAGATTATTCGGTTTATTTCTTTTTAATATACATGGAATTACAATATTCGTGTTCACTGTAATGTTGGTCTGTGGACCGTGGGTAATCTACATGCTTATGTATGTATGTTTCTGGATTTTTATTGGGATTTATCACCTGCCACGTTATCAATAAACTCGTATTGGTTGACATTGCTCATTGTCTCCAGCCGCGAAAAAGTTTAGCCTAATTGAACTCTTGTAAATAAATAAAACAAAATTAAACTAAATCTACAAGAGCATATAACGAAACTATAACTAGCTACGTTGACCTCATCCCTTCATACTTATGTCTTTCCCAAGAGTATTTTAAATTGTTCAAAAGCCTGGCAGTATGGTAGGTTGTTTACAGGCTCGGTGGCTAGCGGCACACGGGGTACGGATCTTGGCCAAAGCTTAACGAGTATTCTTCCAAGATGGCGTCTGCTGGCAACAAGTAAGTGACTAACGATCAGTTATTACCTTTAAAAAGTCATCGTTTCATTTTGACACATTGTGTGAAATAGCACAATGAGTTGAACAGTAGACTTTGTTGCTGTAAAGTGCAATTTAGTTCGTATGTTGACCGTAATAACAAAGAACATACAGCAGTCAAAGTGGGTGGAAACATTAGTTACATTTGGCGGCTCGTTAATTTCGCACATTGTGATTGACTCTGAACACTGTAAGGTACCATCATGAAACTTGTGTCTGAAAAATATAAATTGGAAGAAAATAAATATGTGTTATTATGGTGTTGGAAAACAAATGTGTTGTTATATGGTTGGAAGTGTCGTTTTGCTAAGCATTAAATTAATACGCCAAGTATATACACTGTTTACATCTGTCATGTGACAACGTAGATACGACTAAGAGGGACTGTAAACATGTTAACGCATTGTTCTACACAATTTAATTATCCCAAAACGTTAGAATTGTGTGATGCTGGAAATACTTTTATCTCGACACGTCTCGATGTGATGTGTAGGATTATAATCACTGTCTTTTTAAACGACAAATTAACTTTTTTGTTCTGGGTAGATCTATGTCGTAGTTTAGTTTTTATTTTGCAATGGGACCCACATATACAATAATACAATGTATAAAACTGTTAGGATGACACAGAAAGCTTGTCATATATTCCTCCCACCCTCACCTTAATTTAAGGTGCTAGGGTCTCGATCAGGGGTGAAATTCACCCCCAGGGGGGAATTTTGGGTTTTCTGGGGGTGATTTGTGACCACAGTCAGTTTACGCGGTGAGGAAAGCAGTTATAGGTTTTGGCCTATCTGGCCTGTCACCTGGGCTGGAATTATTATACTAATAATATGGTGGAAAATATGTACTAATTTGGAAAAAATAAAAGGGTTTTTAGTAATATTTGCATATTAATTAGAATGCACTTTTTGAAACAGGCAATCTTGGAAAGGAGGGGGAAATGACATTCAGACAAATGGTGAAAGGGGTGAATGGGCCAAGTAAGGCTGAGAACCCTTGGTCTAGATCATACAATACAGTGGGTGCTTTTCAACTTGGGGAGGTACACCCCTCAAGTGGGCAGTTAAGTTTTTCAAGTGGGTAATATGATTTTTAACGGGGGAAGTTGAGGACAACTGAGGAAGTCTAGGTGGAAAAAATGATTCAGTTTGTTTTGTTTTTTATTTTACATTGATGCCTTGTTCTTTTGAAGTGGTTTTAAAACCAAGGTTTTACACTTTTTCAGCTGAAGGGGAGTTTATTTTTCATAAGAACATAAGAATGAAGGAGACTGCAAGAGACCATAAGGCCTACACTAGGCAGCTCTGTATCCATCACTACCCGTCATCCCCATCCATAAAGTTGTCAAATGGTTTCTTAAAATAACTGATAGTTTCAGCGCTTACTACATGGTTACTAAGTTTATTCCATTTGTGGACCACCCTATTAGTAAACCAATGCTTGCCTATTTCCTTTTTAAATCTAAATTTGTCCAGTTAATAACCATTACTGTGAGTCCTGCCCTATTGTTTTAATATGATGAATCTTGTTTGCATCACCCTTGTTAAAGCCTTTGATCCACTTGAACACCTCTATTAGATCACCCCGCACTCTGTGATCAGGATTTTAAAGGTGATTAGGTGAGGCATAATGGCCAAAAAAAGGTTGAGAACATTGGTCTAGAACCATAGTCTTTGTACAGGTCCCAAGATATCTATCAGGTTGGCTATATTTCCTCATCTTAAGAGGTTTGACCACTGGTGAGTGCTCCTCTCATGTGATAGAATATAGTGACATTAATGCAACACAGAGAAGTGTAAAATTTCTTTTCAGAGGGGTGGAGATGAGGCCTGTGTGTTTCTAAGAAATGGATCTTGATGTAGTAAATTTAGGGTTAATGCTCTGTTATACATGGACACCTAATATATTGTTCCAAGAAGGTGAGCTTATGACAGGAGGCATACAGCTGACTATAATGGTAAAAAAAATTGATGGGACATGAACCCATATTCAAGTTTACTTATTTTGTTTAGTTTGTGCAGTTGCATCTATGCAGTGAGTTTTGGCCCAGATCCAGAGACATGCACTGACTCTTGAAGGCCACATTTCCCTGTGGACATAGGGTTCTTGTGTCCTCTTGTATTTGGGTAGCATCAGTCTTTGGGAATTTTGCCCCCTATCATGCCATCTTCCTTTCCCAGATGAAAGCATATCTTGCTAACAGGATAAATCTCCCAACAGTCAGAAAAACAAATGTAGATACCTTGAGTATCCTTGAGAGGATTTCGGACTATTGTTTTCGTCTCTAGGCAGTGGCACTGTCTCCTTCACTTCACCTCAAGTATAGTTGTTGGCCGACTGCTGTTGTCTGTCCACAGTGGCCGGGGGGTGGGGTGCCCACTACTTTCGGCCCGTCCCGGGCGCTGTCCGTTGCAGAGCACCCCTTCGGATAGGGTAAGTGATGTCGGCCGTGGTAGGAGCTGGTCCAGTTTGTGATGAGGCCAGGTTTGGTATGAGGGCAGAGGAGGTGTGTCATCTATCTTCGGCAAGAAGTTGTCCAAAGATGATGGAAAGCTGTTTTAAGAGCATTGGCCCAGTCCTGCTGAAATTGTTAGCCCTGATTTTTTAGTCTTTGGCAGTTTGTTTTGGAGGGTTTTGATATAGGAGGCTCTTCCTCACATACTGTTAGTGGTCAAGTTAAATGCCGATGTTAGGTACTAGTCCTGCCAGAATTTGCCAGATGTATATGATTTAATACCTTTCTCCTTTATTTTGGAGAGAGTAGATCCTCAGGTGCTTCAGGTATTCTCAATAATGTTTACCAGCCAGTTGCAGTGAAGCTTCTCGGTATGGGTTCAAGCTCCTCTATCTCTCCAGTAGTTTTGACAATGCCGAGTTCTTTCATAGAGTCATAAGACATTCCTCCTCCCTGGTACTGAAAATCCTCAGGATCCATTCCAGAAGTCCTCTTGCAGACTGGTGGACTGTACATGTTGACTGAACATGCCATCATTGCTACTGTCATTCCCAGGTCATGGAGGCTGCTCTTGATTTTTATGGGGCCTTGGGTGGTGCTGTAGGTAGTGCTCTCTTTGATGGTGTTGTTGTTGCCATGCCAAAGAACCGCAGATTTGTTTTTGTTAAAGAGCATGTTGGGTGCCCACAAGTAAATTTTGCCCAGGTCTTCTCAACAGGTAGGTATCGTGCCTCACCTCCTGGGTCATAAACGAAGGATGATGTTATTGAGTGCTTTACATCCTTGTCTGTATTACTGATGAACACTAGGAATAGGAAGGGCCCTAAAACAGACCCCTGTGGGACACCACTCATTACTAGTGACTTCTCAGATATGGTACCATTTACTGTCACCTGCTGGATTCTCTCGTATGGAAAACTATAGGTCCAATATACAAAATAAAGAATTGGGAATAATACCAGGATACACCAAAACCACCCACAATAGAACAACAGCTATCAAACCACAGTACTCCACATAGGATGTCGTATGAAAATAATAAATCATTCTGTACTAGAGCCTTCAAATCCACTTAACCATCTCATTTCATCACACAAGCACAACCAGCTAAGGAAAATAAAATCTTACTACTCAGACATTTATCTCAGACTAGTTATCTGTACTTTTCAATACGTCCATACAAAAGCACATTCATGCCTAGATCAATAAACAAGCTCTTCAATGCAGAGCACAACTGTGTCTTGCCAAAATCCCCGCATACATCAGGACCAAAGAAAAGTTCCTCTCAACAAATGCAAGAACCATACTAACATATGTTCAGGATATTATCTAGCTATTAGACAGTACCAGCACAGAATAGGCCCGGCTATATAATCAAATGGTTCCTAGTGCTGCAACCATCACACAGAGGACACTGAGCACCTGATACAACACTGCATACAGTAGCTGTTCCAGGACAACAGCACAATATTTCTTCCCTGAGGGACTTCTGGCCCTGTCTAGTGGGCATGGATTTCCTGCAAGAGAGACCTGGATCAATAGATTGTTTTGAAGTTTGATTTTCTTTTCATTACATTTCATTAGCTTGCTTACTGTTACATATTCTTTGTCATTTAATAAGAATTGATAGTGGGTAAACTAGCTTTGACTGTTGGACCCTGCTTTGGAGATGCTGTGTCTTGCTGCATTGCTTCTGACCAGAGCAGTAGTTGGGGGACAGGGATGACCCTTTATCCACAGAGGGCTAAGAAAGAATGGACTAAAACAGGTGAAGGGTGGGTGTAAGCCTTGGCTGGCTGCCATCCTTATAAGGGGGAAAAGGTCTTTTGGTATAGTTTGATTGTGTATTGTTGTTATTGATATTATAATTATTACTGATATTATTATGTTATATTGATAGAGTGGAAGATATAGAAACAAATGGAGGGAGATTGTGAGTGGATAAAAGGATGATGGATTCCAAAAGGATATTCTCATTTACTCTGTAAAATTTTTGAGTGGATAATAGGGAGGCAGTTGCTCTAAAATAAAGTAGGAATTGGTGTGTATGTGTGTGTGTGTTTGGGGGGGGGGGTGAGAAACCAACTCTAGTTGTCAAGTCCAGCTATGGAATTGCTCCATTGTTGCATTACTTTTAACCTGATCAGTGTGGTGGGGGGCATGGGTGACTTCATCTACAAGATTTTGAGATGGGAGGGACATTGATAAGTTTTAATGTGTATGACATTGGTGTACAATTTGAATTGACAGCCCCCTTGGGGGAGAGGACTTTTGGATTTATGTATTATTATTACATAAATATTTATATCAATGGCTTTTTCCCCCATACAAGGGAGGTAGTCAAAAAACAAAGGCATAAAGTCCACTCCCACCCTTTCCATCCCCACATACTCCACTCCCATTCACCAACCCTCCCTCCCTCTTCTTGGCACCACCTGGATGACAGGCTATCCCTGCATGCACTGCCTTGGGTCAGAAACAATGTAGCAAGACACAGCACATCCACAGCAAGGCCTCTTCATTTAATTGGCAACCCCCTCTCCGTCCCCTCATACAGGAAAAGAGAAGATGGGGAGAAATACCTTTGGACTGCATCAAAATATCATTCACACATACTCCCTTACCCCCTATCCCCCACCCACTCCCATGCATCACAGCATCATCCATACACAACTATTCATCACTCGCCCCCATCTTCTGTCTTCTCCCTTCCTCAACAGACATTCCCCTCTTTCCCAGTGTCCCTTTTACCATCCATTCATCTCATCCTTGGTTACCTCCTCATATTCACTCTATCCACCTCTGCCTCCCACACCTCTTTTACTAATCTTTCTTCACTCATTCTTTCCATATGTTCAAACCATCCCAATACTCTTTCATCAACCCTATCTCCCAACTCCCTTTCCACCCTCATTCTCCTCCTCACCTCGTGTGAAAAATTGTAAGAAATACAGCTGAAGTTCATAGAGAGATCCCTGGCCCAGTCTGTAGACCAAATGCCAAAAGATCAGGAGGTGAGGGAGGTTGACATGTCTTGAAAATGGCAGCTTTGCTGTCCATTGTGTAGGACCACCACAAAATACCAGTCACTGATCCCTGTTTCAGGGAAGAAATGTTGGGCTGTTGTCTGTGTTTAATTAATATGACTGTTTAGTCTCTTTGTTACCAGCTTAGTAGGAGGAGGAGGGGAGCAATCACCTGTCAGCTCTCCTTTTATGAAAAGGTGGAGGAAATAGAGTTGATAGAGGGGTCTTGGGCCCAGTCTGTAGACTGTCAACCCTTTATGGATGCACCTTCAGATGGAGATGAGGGTTGATGGTTTTTGAAGACAGATTGCAGGAACATGGTTATCTTCCTGGACCACATACAAATACCCATCATTGATTCCTTGTGTTATATTTCTGCCATACACTATACCTGGGATGTTTAAAAGGGCTATGGTGGTTATACTCAAGTTTGCAACCTTTGACCTTGTAGCTTGGCAATCTGCATGCCTTCTTCTAGTCTTTGGATACCTTCCCTCTCATAGCATTGCATACCCTCACTAACCTACCTTCATATTCACCTCATCCAGTTCTATTGCTTTTCCATATTACAACTTTGCAACTGCATTCACTCCTTTATCATTAAGTTTGTGGCTATTCTCTTCTCTAGTTGCTTCTTATTTCATCACTGTCCAGTATTGATTTTTCAGCATTCCTGTCTTGGCTCACATTTAGTAGTTTCTCAAAATATTTCATCTGACTTTTCATAACCCAAGCTTCCTCTGCCAACTCATCCATTCATATCCTGAATCATACTCTCCATCTTCTGGAAGTTAGTGCAACAAAAGAGTAATTATTTTCTTCATTTTTTTTATGTTGAAGGGAATTCTAAACAGAAATTGTCTGGCATTAACCAAAGTAAAATAGTACTTCTCAGTATCAAAGATGTTAATCTAGATCAATGTAACTATCTATGAAATGGAAACTATGTAGTTGAGTAAAATTATCTTGAATTAGTGGATTTGATTTAATTTGACACAAATAAGAAAATATGTATTAACAACACATGTATACATTAGAATAAAGACTGAAAAATGTACCAAGTTTTCATTATGATCCTTGAGTTAGAGATGTGGACTACAGTAGTCACAGCAAGATTGAGGCAGAGTTGTGGTAGTGCAAAACTACGATTCGGTAGTTGGGTAAACAAACAGGAAGAAATACTGGGCTAAGAAATCAGTCAGTCAGTTACCCAAGATTTGCTGGAGACTCATGGCTCCCAAGTATCAGGCAACAGCCATTGGGTTGGCCCCCAAGTATCAGGCATCAGTTACTAGACCCCCCCCCCCCTCCTGTACCAGTTAACAGTCTGGATTGGCCCCTAATTCACTCAAAGAAGCAATATTGTATTGTTGTCTGGGTGTGGCAAAGGTGGAGTGAAGGGTGAAGCGATCTGTCTCTGGGATGGTTGCCCATGGTGCAATTTGCCTTTGTGGTCAGGCCTATTTTGTGTTAGTTTTGTATCAATGCTTCTCTTGGGAAGGATTTTTCTGAGGAGCTAATATCTGTGAGGGGTGTTTGATGGAGAAAGATCGTTAGTGGTCAGCCTCGAAGTGTTTTTTTGTGAATGTTCTGTATGAATGTGTTTGTTCAGTGGTGGTTGTAGGTATTTTAGTAGTATGCTACTGAAATATTTGGTTGATTTTAGTTTGTTTATGTGATGTAATGAGATAAGTGAATAGGGTTGAGGGCTCTTTCATGAGGAGGATTTTGGTTTGTGTATTAGTGCTCTGTTAGGGATGGTATTGGTCTTATTTTCAATACTTTACTTTCTATAGTTTGTATTGTGTCTTTGATATCTTAATTATTGGGAGCCATGCTGTGGAAGTGCAGTTGTGTGTCTTAAGGGGATATGTAGACTGGCTAAAGTTTCCTTCTGTTGTCCAAATCTCATGCCTCTGGCTGATTTTAGTATGTTTATTTCCTTTATTTTCATGGTCAATATGCTGGGTTATTGTCAGGTTGTGCAGATGAGTATTTTGGTGTTATATTCTGGATCTGATGTTTGGAGATCACTTATGGAGAGGTTAAATAGTGCAGGGGAGAGTATTGCTCCTTGTAGGACAACTGTACAGTATTTTAGTCCTAGAAATTTGGTTGTTATTCGTTACTCATCACTGTCTATCAGCTGAAAGTTTGTTGACCATTACTAATCATTGTTATGTCTGTCTGTCTCCATGATCTTTGAAAGTATGTGTCGAGGAACTACATTAAGTGCCTTGTTGATATTCCACTTGGATATAGTGGGTAGCAGTGAGATAGGTCTGGGATGCTGGGTTTTCTGGCAGTTTGGTTTCGGTATGTATGTGGGGACTTCCATTTGGAATTTTACTGTACAACCAGGAGTAATTGATGTATCAGTCAACCTGTTATTGCAATTGTAGAGGAGTTTTTCAATTCCTTTATTCTCCCTTCCATATCTTTGTGTCTAGTTTGATTTTTTGTAACACTTTGTTTTCTTGTATTCTGGGGTTGTGGGTTTGAAACTTGCTTTGGAGATAAGTGTTTGTTAATTATTTTGCATTGCTGTTTTGGTGATGATATTATGTTTATTAACCCATGGTATTACCATGTTACTCCGATCACTTCATAGGTATGAGTGGAAATCTTGAGTTTTTTATGGTTTTGATAGTTCTGCACTTTTTTTTTTACTTGTTTTCTTATCTGTTTGTGTGCTTTTCTTAGTTTTCCTTGCCTTTTATTCTTCATTAATTACATGATATTGTTGTGTAATTGTAGGTTTTTATGTTAGTTTTTGTATGATTTTTTAGTTTATCTTTTTTGGCGGGTAGCAATCTCTATTGTGTAGTTTGGGTTGTATGCTTATTCCTGTACCCACGAGGAATATCTCTTGCTCGCACGTTTCTTAATAGTCATTGCTGTTTCTTCTGCTGCTCTGTTGATGGTTGGAAACAGGTCAGTAGTAAAGGTTTATTTAATTATACTTTATTTATTTTATTTATTTTTTTCCTTTGTGTAGTCTTGACAGTTTGATTTTGCATTGCTGTTTTGGTAATGGTACTACCATGGTTACTAACCTATGGTATTACCATGGGTTGCTCCAACAACTTCATAGGGGTGGAAGTCTTGAGTTTTTGATGGTTTTGATAGTTCTCCACATTTGTTTATTACTAGTTTTCTCATTTCTTACCTCTTGTTCTTCATTAGTTACATTGTAGCTTTGTGTAATTGTAACTTTTTTTTTTTTTTTGGTATGAGTTTTTATTTTACCTGTTTTGGAGGCTAGCTATGTCTTTTGTGTAGTTTGGGTTGTATTCATATTCCTGTAGCCTTGGCTCTCGTAATAGCCACTGCTATTTCCTGTACTGGTCCGTTGATGGATAGAAACAGGCCAACAGTAAAGGTTTCTTTTATTTTTATTTATTTTCTTCTTCCTCTTCTTTGTTTAGTCTTGACAGATTGATTTTACATTGCTGTTATGGTAATGGTATTACCATGGTTACTAATTACTTCAACCACTTCGTAGGTAAGGGGCGGATTCTTGAGTGATGGTTTTGATAGTTCTCCACATTTGTTTATTACTTGTTTTCTCATCTGTGAATGTGTGTTTCAGTTTTTTTGGCTTTTGTTCTTCATTAGTTATGTGGTATCTTTGTGTACTTGCGTGTACATATATATATATATATATATATATACAGTGCTCGACAAAATTCGCGCCTGCACCAGACCGGGCGCAAATTATGGCGAAAAAATGATGGTCGACAAAATTCGCGCCTGCATAGGCCAGACCGGGCGCAAAAAACATGGAAATCATACATATGGATAAATAAAACACAAAAGAAGCAACCTTTTATCTTTATTTAGTACTTTATTGGCTTCCCCTTCCTTTTTATCACTGCATGTAGGCGACGTGGCATAGACAGGGCAAGGTTCCTTAGCTTAGCAGGGTCAAAACCATGCCAAGAAGTCTCGATTGCAGCCTGGAGCTTGGGGAGTGAACTGACGTCCTTATCCTGCAGGTCCTTCTTTACCATGTACCAAAGATTTTCTATTGGGTTTAGGTCAGGGCTGTTACCTGGCCAGTCCCTGATGAACCCAACATCACAGTCATTAAGCCAGCTAGTCACAGACTTGGCAGTGTGGGCAGGGGCACCGTCCTGTTGAAAAACTCTGGCAGAGGTCATGTCAAAACAGTCTGGCAAGTGATCACATAACAATTCCAAATAATTGTACTGATTAACTTTCTCGTTTTTTGGCAAAACAATTAATTTCCCCATGCCCCTGCCAGAGAAACAACCCCACACCATAAGAGAGTCAGGGTGTTTAACTGTACTCTCCACATAACGGGGGTCCAGCGGGTCGCTACCCGGACGGCGGTACACCCTTGCACCACGGTTGCAAGTGACTGTGAAGGTGGCCTCATCAGACCACAGCACGTCCAGCCAGTCATCATTGGTAAATGCTGAGTATTTCTTGGCAAAGTCAATACGACGTTGGCGCTGTGGCTTTGTCAGCAATGGTTTGCGTACTGGCTTGTGGCTGGTGTACCCAAGCTCACGCACATGCTGTGAGACATGTCACTTATTTCTTTCGTTCCATGGCCTGCATCTTTCAATATCAGCACCTGTGCAATCTGTTCATTGCTTAAATGGTTGGTCGGAGCCATATTTACACTGAAAAGGTAAAAAAATGCGACACAAAACTTGGCCCCCTCACGAGCACAACGTCACACACACCCTACCTCCACGAATGCCCTGAGGCAACTGACGTGCTCCAGCTTCCCTGTCGCATCGTCCTTGGATGCCGTGACGTTATACAGGCAGACGCGAATTCTGATATCTTTGTTTCACCATCAAAATGACCATCATTTTTTCGCCATAATTTGCGCCCGGTCTGGCCTAAGCAGGCGCGAATTTTGTCAAGCACTGTATATATATAATGTTAGTTTTTGTATGATTTTTTTTTATTTTGTCTTTTTTTGAGAGTAACAATCTCCATTGTGTAGATTGGGTTGTATGTATTTTCTTGTAGACTTTAGGAATATGCCTTTCATAATAGTCACTGCTATTTCTTTTACTGTTCTATTGATGGATGGAGACAGGCCAAACAGGATTTTTTTGTATGTGTGTGTGTGTTTGAAGTCTTGAGAGTTTGCTTTTTTGTAGTTTATGAGTGGTTTCTTGCATGTATGATTTATTTGTACTTTAGTTTCATAGTAATCTCATTGGGAAGTGGTCTACAGGGAGGTCATGTATGGTTTATTTCTTCAAAGAATTTTCTTAGCCCAAAGTCATCTGCTTTCCTAAAATTGAGTCTCCCTTGCCTTTGTGATTCATTCTTTGGCCCCAGTTCCTCATCCAGCTGAAATTCATTTGTCCCATGGTCACTTTTTCCTATTGGGTAAAGGTAGTTCAAGGAGCTGATGATATCAGGCTCTATGGTTAGTACATACATATACCAAAGGCTTTTTCCCCCTTACATGGGGGGGTAGCCAAAAAAAAAAAGGCATAGAAACCACTCCCACCCATTCCATTTCCTATATATTCCACTCCCCTCCACCCTCCTCCCTCCCTCTTATCTTGGCACCTCCTGGATGCTGGGTCATCCCTGCATCCTGTCCACTGCTCTGGGTCAGAAGCAGTGTTGCAAGACACGGCACATTCCACAGCAAGGCCGATTCATAAATTTGGCAACCCCCCCCTCTCCGTCCCCCCATCTCCCACCCACTCTCCCTCATGCATCACAGCATCATCCATACACAACCCCTCTCCATTCACCCCTATCTTCTGTCCTCTCCCATCCTTCCTCCACAGACATTCCTCTCTTTTGTAATGCCCCTTTCACCCCATACATCCATCTCATCCTAGGACACCCCCTCATATTCCCTCCTTCCACCTCTGCCTTCTACACTTCTTTTACTAATCTTTCTTCCCTCATTTTTTCCATGTGTCCAAACCATCCCAATACTCTTTCATCAACCCTATCTCCCAGCTCCCTTTCCACCCCTGTTCTCCTCCTCACCTCCTCATTTCTCACTCTATCTATAGTAACCCTTATCATACTTCTCAGACATTTCATCTCAAACACATTCAAACTCCTCTCTTCCTCTCTTATGTTCCATGTTTCTGCCCCGTACATTGCTGTTGGCACAATCACTCCTTCATATAACCTCCTCTTAGCATCCATTTCCAGATGTCTATTTCTCATTACACTGTTTAATCCACCAAGGCATTTACTCTCTTCTCTCAATCTACATTCTACCTCCACCCCCACTCCTCCCTCTCCTGCCACATTTGCACCCAAGTATCTAAAACTATCCACTTCCTCCAGTCTTTCACCCTTAATACTCACTTCCAGCCTGCTGTTACTCTCTCCCCTTATACATCTCGTCACCTTACATTTGCCCACATTTATCTTCAGCTTCCTTCTTTCACAGACCTTCTCAAACTCTGTCACTAACTTCCTCTTTGGTTAGTAAGAGATTTAATATTGTGAGAGTATCATCTCTTACCATTGCTATACTCAGCAGTGTATTTCCCTAGGAATCTGCTTTGCTGCTTACTTCTCATTCCTCCCAGCTGATGTCGCAAAATCTCCAATAAGGACAATGTTACTACTTTGTTAATTGTTTTCTTTAGGAAAAGAGTTATATCCTTTAACATTTCTTGTTATTCAGTTTCATCCCAAGCTCTTGTCTTGGGGGGAACAAATGCCACCATGAAGTCTCTTGTATTGTGTCCTTTAGTACTGATCTTTAGGTGAATTGCTTCAGATTTGCTTCTTCCACTTTTATGTCACTTCTCATCACAAACATTACTCCTCCACCCTTTTTATCTTCTCTGTCTCTTCTACAGAAGCTGTATCTGTTGTTACCCAACTGTATATAATTTTTTTTTGGTAGTTTAGTCTCTACTAGATATATCAAGCTCATTTATCTTTAAGTAAGCATTTCTCCAACCAGGCCAATAGTAAACCATCAACATTAGCATATACTATTCTAAATTTCCTTGTAGTACTTAGTTCACAATACAGTATTCTTGTTTTCTTAGAAACCGTGTCCTCACCTTCTGATTGACAACTTAATTTTTTTTGTTTTTTTTTCTGTTCCTTCTATTGTTTTTAGCTTTGGCTTCCACTAGGAGCTTTCATGTCTTTGCTCATTCCTCTTTTTTTAGCAACTTTCCTAATCCAAATATTTTGTAACCTTTCTCCCTTCCAAGACTTGCTGATTACTTCTTTTCTCATGGCTTGTAACTTGAACTTTATTTTTGATGGATATGCACAATTTCTATTATATTTGTTTAACTTATAAATGCTATAAATCTGGTCTGTTACATCCAAGCCCTTCCCTAGAGTTGTTCATGTAATTAGCCTAATCATTTGCATTTCTTTTTATTGGCTTAACTTTCCATGAGGTGTTATATTCTTCTTGGCATCCAAAGAATAAGATGCATTTGGACATGTCTACAACATCTCCGATAAGATATATATATATATATTTTTTTTTTTTATATAACCTTGACTATTCCTTCTTCATGGCCATATCTTTCCTGTTGCTTCATGATGTCTTTAAAGGTTACTATATTTCTCCTATTCTCATTTGTTGTTGGCCTATCCTCTTTTTCCTCCATAGATTTTTTTTATTAATTTTTTGAGGCAGGTTTGCTTCCCTTTCCTGCTCAAATTTATTCCCCAGATCATGTAATATAGCTTCATGTGAGGAAATTAAGTCTAAATCTTGCCAACTCTGTAAGAATTTCACTTACATGGCAGAGTATCCAACTTGAGACTTATCTTTTCAAATTTATTTGCTGTACTATATTTGATTAGTTTTTGTAATGGGCTTAACTTTTTGGGTGAAGCCTTCAAAATCATTATTAGTGTAGATATAGCAATGAAAGACAATGGTTTGTGATGGAAACAAAATTAGAAATTGAATTTTATCTTGTGTTTTCTATCGTGAACAGCTTTGGAGTCAGAGGGCACTATATTTTCTTCCCTTTGTGTGTATTTACATAGTTGTATTGTACGGGAAGGGGAGCTATGCTCGTAGTGACCTGTCTTTGTATCTCTCAGCATCTAGTTTGTTCTTAAATTCTTGTATGGTTTTTGCACACACTATTGTTTTGTCCACTTTGTTCTAGACCTCCACCAGTCTATGTGGATTTTTTTTTCTTTTTTTTTTTTTTCCTCCAGATCTCTTCTATAACTATCCTTTTTGAGTTTCTTTTCATGTCCTCAAGTTTTTCTTTTATCCCATTTTAATAAGTCCTTTTTCTTCACCTGCCCACTACACCATGAGCTTTCCCCCTTCCCTACTAATACAACACAGGCACTCCCTCATCTCTGAAATCCACGAAAATTGCATTTTTTTCTGGAGTTCTAATCTTTGCTGTCAATCTGACATGTATTTACTTAGTTGTATTATATGGGAAGGGAGCAATGCTCATGGTGACCCGTCTTTGTATCTCTCAGCATCAAGTTTTTTCTTAAAATCTTGAATAGTGTTTGCACACACTGTTTCTTGGTCTAATTTGTTCCATGTATCTATCACTCTGTGTGGGAAGCTTTTTTTTTTCAGATCTCTACTGTAATTATCTTTTTGTAGTTTTTTTTTTGTGTCCTCTTGTTTTTCCATTGTTCCATTTCAATAAATCATTCTTATCTAAGATTTCCCCTTCATAATTCTATAGATAGTAGGTCTCCTCTTTCCCTTTGTTCCAGAGTTGATAATTCTAATTTGGACAGTCTTTGTTCATATGTCATTTTGGAAAGAGTTGGTGCCAGTTTTGTTGTTGCTCTTTGTATTCTTTCTAATTTTCTTATATTCTTTTTGGTACTGGGTGTCCATGGTGTTGCTGCGTACTCGAGTTTTGGTCTTATTAGTTTAGTTAATTTTTTATCATTTCCTCGTCCAAATAGGCAAATGCCACTTTTATACATCAATAACTTGTAGTTTTCTCCAACTATTTTATCAGTATGCTTATCCGATGTCAAGTCTTTGTTGATCATCACTCCAAGGTCTTATTCCGAGTTTACTTTTTTGACCTCTTCTTCACCAATTTTATTTCTTGATATTCTGTTTTTGCTTTTTCCAAATTCCATTATACTACATTTCTTGATATTGAATTTCACTTCCCACTTTTGAGTCCATTTCCAGATCTTGTCTAAGTCTTGTTGTAATGAGTTGCAATCCTCCTCAGTTTTTACTTTTAGATTTTTTGCATTGTCTGCAAAGAAATTCATATAACACTCCTTCATCCATGTCATTTATGTATACGGCAAACATGGTCGGGGCCAGTACTGATCCCTGCAGGACACCACTTTTCATTTCTTCCCAACTTGAGAATTTAGCTCTAATTACTACTCTCATTTTCCTCCCAGTCAGGAAGTCTTTCATCCATTCCAATAATTTTCCTCTGATGCCACCTATTGATTCTATCTTCCTTATTAGTTTATTTTGTGGTACCTTATTAAATGCCTTCTGTAAGTCCAGAAAGGCAGTCTGCCCAACCATCTCTCTCTTGTATTATGTCTATTAATCTTGAGTAGAAGCAGATCAAGTTTGTTGTACACGATCATCCTTGTCTGAATCGAAATTTATTTGGATTCAGTATAGTTTTTTCTTCCAAATGTTTAACCCATCTATTTTTGACAACCTTTTCGCAAATTTTTACTATTGTGCTTGTCAGGGAGACCAGTCTATAATTTGATGTGTGTGTGTGGGAGGGGGGGGGGGCAAGTGGTAGTCCTGCAAGAAAGACAGCAGCAGGAGAGCTGCTCATTTTCAAAACTCATCACTCCCTTCATCTCCATCAGACTAAGAGCTGACAGTCTCTGGACTGAACCCAGCATCATAACTTCAGAAATACAATATTTCTTACACTTTTCAATGCTAAACAAGCTTTTCAAGATAAGCTCCCAAAATCAATTCTCCACCATTACTCTCAAACACCCAACAGAAAAATCCTTCCCACATGAAGTAAGGACTACATAGGCTTGCTTGTATTTGGGACACTGTCCAGCTTTAAAATGGTACCATCATTGGATAGAACTGGCCACAGATTCAAACTGATATAGGTGCAGCCCGAAGGGATTTCTCCCCAGCCTTGCTGTGGATGTGCTGTGTCTTCCGACACTGCCTCTGACCCAGGCCAGTGGACTGGATGCAGGGATGGCCCGTCATCCGGGAGGTGCCAAGATAAGAGGGGGGGTTGGAGTGGGTGGGAATGGTTTTTGTGCCTTTTTCTTTTTGGCTACCCCCCTTGTAAGGGGGAGGGAGCCTTTGGTATATGTGTGTTATTATTTGACTGTTTTTTATTATTATTATTGTGTTTTATTCTCATTATTAGTTATGTCAATTTATTATTTACTGTTTACCTGTTCATGTATTATTTAACTATACTACAAAGGCCAATGTAAGAGACACCGTCCTCGCCTCCAGATAGGGGGAGTTTGTGCTGTCAAACCATATCATCATCGTAACTTTTTTTTGCATCTGACCTAGATATGGACCAAAAGGTCTCCTGTCGGCATGCTCCTCCCCTCCTCCCCTTTGTGCAACCACCACACACTAGCTGCAGAGCACCTCATCTTACAATGGTGCACATTAACATTCCCTAGACAGCATAATAGTTCTTCCCTTGGTGATATATAGGTCTGCCTGAAGGCCATTGCTAGTTACCAAGAGGCTGTGCATCTTTTACAAGAGAGATAAGGAGCAACATAGTGAGTGGCTGACGTCAACACATGGAAGGACAACCATAAGCATCTAACTACTATGTAGAAACATTAAATAACAAATCAAGAAATTAAAACAAAGTAAATATAGATTTGGAATTAGATGCAATTAGTGATAATTCTTTGATTTTGCCAACAAATAAAATAGGTTTAGAATTCAATAATCATTATCGAGGATATCGAAAAGATACATATACCATACATATACCAAAGGCTTTTTTCCCCCCGTACAAGGAAGGTAGCCAAAAAACAAAGGCATAAAAACCACTCCCACCCATTCCATCCCTATCACACTCCACCCCCTTCCCTCCCTCTTGTCTTGGCACCTCCTGGATGATGGGTCATCCATCTTGTCCGTTGCCCTGGGTCAGAAGCAGTGTTGCAAGACACAGCACATCCACAGCAAGGCTGCTTCATCAAATTGGCGACCCCCCGCTCTGTCCCCTCATGCAGAAAAGGAGAAGGGGTGGAATCCCTTCAGGCTGTGTCAAATTTTTCTTGCACTCCCTCTCCCCCCACCCCCCACCCATTCCACCTCATGGATCACATCATCATCCATATACAACCATTCTCCATTCACTCCTCTCCCGTCTTTCCTCAACAGACATTCCCCTCTTCCCCAAAGCCCCTTTTACCCCATCCATCCATCTCATCCTAGGTCGCCCCCTTATTTTCATTCCCTCCACATCTGCCTTCCACACCTCTTTTACTAATCTTTCTTCACCCATTTTTTCCATGTGTCCAAACCATCCTAATACTCTTCTATCCACCCTATCTCCCAACTCCCTTTCCACCCCTGTTCTCCTCCTCACCTCCTCATTTCTCACTCTATCCAGCCTAGTAACCCCTATCATACCTCTTAGACACCTCATTTCATACATATTCAAACCCCTCTCTTCCTCTCTTATGTTCCATGTTTCTGCCCTATACAGTGCTGTCGGCTCAATCATTCCTTCATATAACCTCCTCTTAGCATCCATTCCCAAATGTCTATTTCTCATTACACTTTTTATTCCACCAAGGCATTTACTCTCTTCTCTCAATCTACATTCTACCTCTACCTCCACTCCTCCCTTTCCTGCCACATTTGCACCCAAGTATCTAAAACTATCCACTTCCTCCAGTTTCTTTCCCTTAGTACTCACTTCCAGTCTACTGTCACTTTCACCCCTTATACATCTCATCACCTTACTTTTACCCACATTTATCTTCAACTTCCTTCTTTCACACACTTTCCTAAACTCTGTCACTAACTTCCTCAATCCCTCGGATCCTGCCACAAGCACAGTGTCGTCTGCAAACAACAGCTGGCTTATCTCCCACTTTTTTCCATTTTCTTTAACCATCTCCAACCCCCAACCCTACCCTTGCATTTACCTCTTGCACCACCCCATCCATGTACAAATTGAACAGCCAGGGTGACATAACGCATCCCTTACGAAGTCCCACCTTTACCTCAAACCACTCACTCTCTCCATTTCTAATCCTAACACACGCTCTACTACTCTGGTAAAAACTCTTGAGAGCTAAAAGCTTTCCTCCTATCCCATATATCTGCAATAGCTCCCACAGTGCCTTCCTGTCTACCCTGTCGGAAGCCTTTTCAAAATCCATAAAAGCCCCCCAAAAATCCTTACTTTTCCTATAGCTTTCTCACATATCTTACCACAAAAATCTGATCTATGCAACCTCTACCTTTATTAAACCCACACTGTTCCTCACCAATTACTCTCTCAGTTCCTCTCCTAATCCTCTCAATCAAGACCCTCCCATTAGCCCTCCCAACTACACTTAAGGGGGTACGCGACACCTGGAGGTAATTTTCTAAAATATTTAGAGTAAAGAGCTGAAACTTCTCAGGTAAATAGGTATCCATATTGCCTACATTTTAGGTGAAGCAGAATGATGTATGTACACATGTACACATGTACGTATACCAGTAGCGACATTTAAAAGTGCACAGCACCATAATACGTGGACCAATTTTGTTTTATATTTTGGCTATGATTAGTCAGTAGGCACACCTAGGGCCGGTCATTGAGTAATTGAACAATTTCCTTTATAGTTTTGCATACAGGCATTTCAATTTTAATGTCTGGCAAAAATCGTGAAAAATAAAAAATTTTTGCTCGTTTCCATTATTACTCCGAACTCTTTCATCCTATTCAAAATATTCGAATGATCGGCCCTAGCAGGTACTAAAAGTAATATTCCCTGTAAGTTTATGATTAAAAAAAAGTAGAAAAATATCGAACAGAGATATGGCAACTTGAAATATGAATATATCTGTAACTTGCTTATAGTTTCACCAATTTGACTGATTTTTTCATGGCTTAATTCTTATTATATATTAAGTAAGTACAGTAAAAATTATCAACATATTTTAATTATAAGTACTTTAAATACTGAAAAACTAAAGTATAAGTATGTCACAGTAGTGATGACGCACAGACGACATCATATAATTTGCTTTTTTGCACCTTTGGCGGTTTCTTCATATGAAACCTCTCTGCTGGGGGTCTTCAGGGTATCTAAATCATTGGAAAGAGGTTTATTTTCCAGTAGTGGGCGCCTTCTCTTTCCTCATCAGATTCCCCTCGCCAATCTATGTTGGTAGGGCACCCCCTCCAGCATCATATGATGTCCCTTCTTCTTTCTTCTTCCTGTATAGCCTTGATCTTTTTCCTCTTGCTTTCTTCTTTGGATTTAATCTTCCTCTTTGAATTGTTTAGTCTAACGTTGTCCTTTACCTCTGTCACCGTCACAGAGGTGCAGGTGAGGGCGGTGGTGGAGTGAGAGGTGGTGAGATCTTTAGTCGTCTTTGACTGCTTGCCATCTTTAACTGCTGTTTTTTGTCATTGTGATGTTCTTTTGTTCTTTTTGCTACCCATGATGACTGTACTAAAGAGTAATATGTACTAGCTAAAGTAATAGATTGCAATGAGAGCTCATGAGACATGCATACTTCCCTTTTCAGAGCTAGCCGGGAACTAACGCTTAGTTTCGCACAAAGTTGGCGAAATATTCTCCCTCCACCTTCCTCCCTTCCCCTCCACAATCGTATTGGCCGTTGATACACTGGGCGAGTGTAAATTCAATCAAATTTCAACGTTATTCTCTGCGCCTGAAGGTCCTAAGTGGCACGCCTCCCTCTAGTGTGGGTTGCGCCTTTAAATCTGTCCCTTTAAACCTCACCCAGGACCTTTAAATTGTGCACGGCTGTAAAATTATTTGTCGGGATTTATTTCTAAGTGGTATACGAACATTTTGAACACAGTTTTGAAAAATGCCATATCTTGACCAAATTCACCCCCCCAGGTGTCGCGTACCCCCTTAACAAGCTAGTCCCACCTGAAACTACTACACTCACACTTGTCCCCCTTTTCTCTTGTAAAGTGGAATTATACAGGCACTCCTCCAGTCCTCTGGCACTCTACCCTCTCTTAAACAAACATTAAATAACCTCACCAGCCAGTCCACCATCACTGTCCCTCCTTTTTTCAGACATTCTGCATGACACCCATCCAACCCAGGTGCCTTACCTGCTCTCATCATCTTAACAGCTGCTTTCACTTCATCCTTCCTTATTTCTCCTCCATTTTCCTCACTCATCATGGTCATTTTCTTTGCACTTCCCAATGCAACTACCTTTCCCTCCCTATCCTTCTTCACATATAGCAACTCCCTAAAATACTCTGCCCATCTTCCTCTTACTGCCTTCTCTTCCATTGTCACATCTCCATCTGCACCTTTTACCATTTCTTCTATACTTGATTCACCTCCTCTTCCTCTCTTAATTTCTTTCCAAAACATCTTTTTATTACTTTCAAAATTTTCTGTCATACTCTTACCCCATTTCACATCTGCTCTCCTCTTTGCCTCCTTTATCTTATGCTTTACTTCTCTTCTCTCTTTTCTTTGTACCTCTCATATGATTCCTCATCCTATTTTGTAACCAATTGAAAAAAAAGAAACTAAATATGGTGTCATCATGACTACAATTTACAGTGAATGTAAACAGTTCAAAAATTCTACTGAAGTGATTCAGTCAATTCAATTCAGTTAAGGAAGGAGCTATTGAAATTATGAAAAATAGTAATGGTCCAATCCAAATGAAATATAGGTTAAAAAAGTAATAAAAAATTAATTCAAAATAGAAAATAATCTAGATTTATATGAATAGATTTTCTATCGATATTAATATTTTTAAGAATAATCTTTAATTTTTATACTGATACTTTGAGTGCCTCTATCTTGGAATTAAGTAAAATACTGGTATCATGACTTTATCCTTGAATTACAGTTTCCAGGACTCTCAAAGATGATATACAGTATGGCAATCTATCCTTTAAACCATCTATAAAGTTTTCTGTCTTCATACCGGTAGTTGAATTACACTGGGTAACACTAGTTTTTCTTTAAACATCCTTAGTGTTTCAAGGGTTGTTTTATCTCCTGATTTTAGAAATACTATTGAAAATTGCATAGCATCGATATTTAAAAAAATAATTGAGGCTTTATATACAAAACAAACTATACTAAACTACAGTAGTACACTATATTTAGCATATTCACATTGTTCATAAATAGTAGCAGATATTTTGTCCTTGTATTACCTTTTCAATCTAATGAAATGTAAGTATAAAAGCATGTGATATGGTTATAAGAGCCTGCTAGAAATGCACTGATGAGTGTTATTTCCTATTGTGAGCTCCTTGATCTTTGTGCACCAGTGACCATAGCAGTGTCCCATCTTCCCTGGTATTTATTTTTCATTGCAGCAATGTCCTAATGGAACCTCTCACCATGCTCTTCATTCAGTCCTCCCAAGTTTACATGAAAAAATCCAAATGTGAATGCAAAAAATGCATTTTTAATGACATCCTACATCCTAAGTTCTTATAACTTTACAAAAGTTTTGCTAAAAGCTACTTGTAGTTTGGGTATTTATTATTACCAAAGAATCCATTAACTACCTCAAAATGTACATCACATCTCTCTTTTGACATCACTCATTGCATTCTCAAGTTGCATAGACTTCATTTTCCTTATTTGCAGACCAAAAGTATACTACCCCTGGCCTCTGATAGTTTTGGAGACAAATCTCTTGAAATGCTTCACCATGATCTAATGCTCTAATGAACTGTTTGAACCAAACCAAACTTTATATGAAGTGGAGGTAGCAACACTTAGACAGGCTCTATAAGAGGTTGTCTAATAACATTGAGTTTTCTTGGCTGCAAGTCATCACAAGGTGGCCACTCCACTTTCTGGTAGTGTTCATTATCACCCCAACTATCCCATAGGCAAAGAAAACATGAATGCTTGGTGTACCCACCCTGTAATCCAAGTAAGAAGGCGAGCATTTTAAAATCATCACAAATATCCCATTTAAATTTGTTATAGTTTACCTTCTTGAGGAGCCTTTTTACATTGTAATACTCTTCCTTTATCTGTACTGAGTATGCTATAGGCAGTGATGGATACTGATTCCCATTATGTAGTAAAACGGCTTTGAGACTTTGTAGAACTATCTATGAACAGTTGCCATTGTTCAGGGTTATGATAAATTCCAATAACTGTAAATAAATCATTAATATCTTTGCAGAAACAGAGATCCTCACTTGTATCAAAGTGTACTTTGAATTCTTTATGGTGCTTCCTGTATACTGTTGATCTACAGTCTTCCCCCAACAGATTCCATTCACTCAGTCACTCCTGACTTAATGAGGCCTAAGCCCCTGATGAGCTCATCCAGTTCACATTGATTTGGAAAGTGTGGATGGGTACTCAGTCTTGGCTCAAAATTTTCATCCATATCTTCATTGTCAACCTTCCCACTCTCCTGATGAGACCTCCATCATATCCTCTACCTGGGGAAAAAAAAGTGCAGTTATCATCTGGAACATAAATATGAATTGTATGTGTAATTGTATTACAAGAAAACATAGCTAGATATTTGAAAGATTTGAATATTGATTCTATTATAAAGAATTGAGTTCACAATTTGATTTACTTGCATTTTCTAGTGGCCGTGGAACCAGTAAGGGGTGTCATCATGTGGCACAGGTGCGATAGAAATACTGGGATATGGAAGGGCTTTTCTTCCCTTAGCTTTTCTGTACTTGGATATGTCACTCATGCAAAAGTAGCAACTATCATGATGATTTTTTGGATCTCGCCAAACTCTCAACACAACATAAGGCATTGCTTTTCTTGCACCACTCAGCCATGCAGCTAAATATATTCAACAACTTACACATATCACATGAGGGGGCCATGGTTTTTCTTGGTCACCTATACTCATTCCAAAGTACAGTCTATAAACAATCCAGTACTTTGCACCTTTCATAATTTTATGTGATACATGCTTAGGTCCAACATAGAAACTACACACAGAATGAATCTGGTGAATTCCTGCATCCTCTTGTAGCCATGGTGAAGAATGTCAATAAACCTGAAAAAAAGGAAAATTGTAAGTGACAATTGTGTATTTTCCATCCCCCATACATCTACTATAATAAAGTAGTAGCTTCTGTCTGTTTGTTCACGAACTCCTCCTAGGGTTCTGGAGATAGACCCCCATAACCATATATATTCTGATACCCTATCACTCCAGGTACTTGGATAACTATATTTCATAAAAAAAAAAATATATATTTTGGTTAGGGGTAAGGGTTAAAGTTAGGTGGGGTATGGTTAGGTTAGGTCTTGTTTACGAACTCCTAGGTTTTTGCAGACAGACCCCTATAACCATATATATTCTGAAACCTTATAACCCAAGGTACTTGGATAAGTATCTTTCATTTGTATCTACCCTAATAAAGTAGTAGCCTCTGTCTGTTTGTTCATGAACTCCCCCCCCCCCCAAACCATGTATATATATATATATATATATACCATAACCCAGGCTACTTGGATAAGTTTATTTTATTTCCAAAGGGTGTCTCCCTCCTCAAATTAATTTTTTTCTTACTTTCTTAACATTTTATTTTTGTTACCTTTTCCATTGAGTTATATTGATACGTGTAACTTTTCTCCACAAATTCTATCAAAATTAAAATGATCATCATTTGCCCACAACAACAAGCAGGTAATTTGGCTAGTTTCTTCATAATAGTATAATTTTCTATATCACTAAAATCGGGTGCACCCGGGAATATTTTTAGGGGGGGGGGGTGATGAAAATGAAAATTGAGGCGAAAAAATCTAATGCAAATCACTTTTATTATTTCTGTGCTTTTGAAATACAGTGGAATGTTTTATTTATATAAACAAAACCTCATGTATGATTGCAAATAATTTTGTTATGGTTATTATAGTAACTGCATCAATATAAATTTATTACAAAATAAAATAGCATTAATTGGATCTGGTTATATAAGAAAACAAATTGGAATAAAATGACTGAATACTAACCAGAATGTAATTAGAAAGTACACTGTTATGATTGTGTCTGAATTACAATTATACATACTCCAATTTATTTTGTTTAGTATGCTTGTAAGTAAATATTGTGTAATAAAAATAATAACTACACATATTTTTTATTAAAAAAATACTGAACTATTAGTAAATAAAATAGAAAATAATCTCAAAACATTGAATCAGACTGGAATGTTAATGTAATACATTATTAACAAAATATTTCAAGTGCAAAATGTAATTTAACATTTACTTAGAACTATATTGATGCTAGCATGCTGCTGCCTGTTAAAGTTTGATGCACATTTTCTTAACACGCACTTTTGAAGCTAGTTCAGCAATGATTTCTTCATTGGGCACCTTATTCCTATGAATATTCACGAGTGCCAGACCCGACAATCTTTCTCCATGCATTGATGACCTGAGGTATGGTTTAATTTTCTTGGGCAGCTGAAACTATCTTTAGCTGATGCTGATTTGACTGGAAGAGTACAAAGAATTTTAATGAGCTGGAAGATGTTGAGATAAAACACACCAAGGCTTTAAGGTGTGAGGTCTTCTGAACATGTAGCTAGGATTTTCTCATTACCTATGTATTTACCTAGTTTTACCTAGTTGTATTTTGCGGGAAGGGGAGCTATGCTCGTGATGTACCGCCTTTGTATCTCGCAGTGTCTAGTTTGTTTTTAAACTCATGAATGATTTTTGCGCATACTATTTCATTGTCCAGTTTGTTCCAAGTGTCCAAAACTCTATGAGGAAAACTGTTTTTCTTCAGTTCTCTTCTATAGCTATGTTTTTTTATTTTCTTTCCATGTCCTCTTGTGTTTCTTTTGTCCCAGTTAAGTAAGTTCTCTCTATCGAGTACCTCTGTGCCTCTCATGATTCTGTAGATGGTCAATAGGTCACCTCTCTCTCTTCTTTGCTCCAGTGTCGGTAACTCCAGTTTAGCCAATCTCTCCTCGTATGATAGGTTTGCAAGTGCAGGTGCCATTTTTGTAGCTGCTCTTTGGATTCTTTCTATTTTCTTTATATTCTTTTTGGTACTGGGGGACCACAATGTCGCCGCATACTCTAATCTAGGCCTTATCAATGTAACCAATATTTTTTTATCATGTCTTCGTCCAAGTATGTAAACGCCACTTTTATTGATCTTAGCAAGTTGTAAGTCTCCCCGACAATTTTGTTAATCTGTATATCATAGGACAAGTCGTTCGTGATAATTACTCCCAAATCTTTTTCGGACCCTACTTTACTTCTTTGGTTCCAATTGTATATTTTCCTGATATTCTGTTTTTGCTTTTTCCAAACTCCATTATGCTACACTTCTTAGTATTAAAGTCCACTTCCCATTTCTGACTCCAGTTCCATACCCTATTTAGGTCTTCTTGCAGTGCTTCACAGTCCTCATCAGTTTCTATTTTCCTTAGCAGTTTGGCGTCATCAGCAAAGAAGCTCATGTAGCAGTTCACGTCCTCGTCCATGTCATTCATATAGATAGCAAACATTATTGGTGCCAGTACAGATCCTTGCGGTACTCCACTGATCACCTCTTTCCAATCTGAATATTTTTCTCTGAGCACTACTCTCATCTTTCTACCAGTCAGAAAGTCCTCTATCCATTTTAGTAGGTTTCCTTGTATTCCTCCTATGTGTTCCAGTTTTTTTAGTAGTTTTCTGTGTGGTACCATTTATGGCACCATCTTTCAACTTCCTCATGCAGGTCTGCCAGCATTGTAGGCAGATCTTCTTTATAGAACTCAGGAGCTTCTTCACTTGATCAAATGTGGTTTTGCTAACATACTTTGGAAGAAGATATTGCAGGCGTAGAGCTGTCTGGGTGTGAGTGCCGAATTGTTCTGGTACTTGTAGCAGGTTATCCAAGTATGGCAAGAAACCTGAAATCCTGAAGTAGGATTCAGGTTTGTGTGTTTCTAGATTTTACATCTTGGTTTACTTTGTACACTGCCATGGCACTTGTATTTGTTTGCTCAACAGATTTTCATCTTCCATGAAAATTATATGAAAGTCCTCCTCAGCAATAGCTTAGATGGATGCAAGTGTCTCCAAGAGGTTTTTCACTTCTTGGGCACATTGGAGTATGTTGAGTCTGGGATTTTGGAACTGTACTGATACTGGCAGTAGTAGTTTAGCAAAGTGCTCACGTACACAAAGAGCCACCACAAACCAATGTGCTGGCATGGCAGCTAGCATTTGTGAAGCCTTTGATGATGCTGTGTGGTCTTTTCAGTCACATTTCTTCCAAAGTGTTCATAGTTAATTGGTAGAATTACTTGAAACAAATAATATTATTGTGGTGTTGAGACCATCAAGTTTCATGGAGAGAAAAAAAAAAATCTTGTGAGATTGCCCATACACAGAAGACTGCTTCTGTTCAAACACTGGTGTAAAATTATCTCATCCTCTTGGTACTGGCACGCATGATGTTTGTGATTTCCTTAACTATTTGCACACATTTATTGACATCTTGCACCATTGTAGCTTGACACACTACCAGACTGAAGATATGACTGCTGCAGTGTGTGAAAATTGCCTTTTTGTAGATTCGCCTAATGTGTACTTGAGCACCATTTTTATCTCCCTTTAATTGCTGCACATCCATTGTGTGCCTGACCTCACAGAAAGCCGAGATCCAAACCATATTCCTTAGGTTTGGAAACAGTTAGCTCTGCTATTGCTTTGCCAGTACATCAGTGGCCTCCTCAAATCTTAGGAAGCCCTCATGGATATTTCCCTTTATTTCTACATATCTTACCAGAAGGGCTAGTGGATCTTTTACAGAGGCTAAATAGCAGCTCCACTCTCCAAAACTGTATATTTCCCAATCTATGGCCCCATTAGTAGATGCAGTTTCATGTCATGCCCAGGACCAACTGTGTGTGTATATATATATATATATATTTCAAAGTGACATTAATGTACTTACTGCTATGTAAAAATACGAGGAGACAAAAACCAATTCAACAAGCACACACCAGACAATGAGCAGTTAGTGTATTTAATTTCTTACAAGGAAAGAAATTTGGGGGGAGGCATGGCCCCCTTGGCCCCCTCTGAGTGTGCCCCTGACTAAAATGGTTGATGGTAGAAGAAAAGCAAATAGATGTTTGGAACTAGCATAAAAAAAATTGGATTAGAAACACTCAAAAATTTAAGAGAAACAAAACTTTTGTAAAAAATTATCACCCAGTGTTATTTGGTATTTTACCATATTTATTAATTTTAGCTGATAGAATCAACAACTGCTTTGTAATCTTGATTTTCATGTGAGGAACCAATCTCACTTATCACTGTCTCAAGGATAGATGAATTTATTTTTCAGTAATCTCATTGATTTTGTTTTCAAACCTATTTTCAACAACTTATAACATCATCAATTGTTTTGTTGCCTTAGGATTTTCTTCAACCATATTGTTTTCTACATTATTTCCTACATTACTACAAAATAAGTTGTAAAATATTCTTTGATCTTATTGAGATATTCATTGATCACTCGTATAAATGATTATATTTTCAATTGTTTCTTCAATTGTTTTATTAATATATTCCTGAACCATGTTCTTTTCTAAATTATATAAGTAATCAGTTCATTTTGTTATCACACCACACAACCCCTTCCCATTGATTCTAAATGTCACTTATTGTGTGTGTAACCTAGTTGCATTACACGGGAAGGGGAGCTATACTCGTACTGACCTGTCTTTGTATCTCACATCTAGATTGTTCTTAAATTCTTGTATGGTGTTTGCACACACTATTCTTTCGTCCACATTGTTCCAGACATCCACCACTCTGTGTGGCATTTTTTTCTTCCAGATCTCCTCTGTAACTATCCTTTTTGAGTTTCTTTTCATGTCCTTGTTTTTTTTTTGTACCCCAGTTTAACAAGTCTTCTCTGTCAAGGACTTCCATGCCTTTGATGATTTTGTAAATGGCCAATAAGTTGCATCTTTCTCTTCTTTGTTCCAGGGTTGGTAGTTCTAGTTTAGACAATCTTTGCTCATATGTCAATTTTGAAAATGTTGGTGCCATCTTTGTTGTTGCTCTTTGGATTCTTTCTATTTTCTTTATATTCTTTTTTGTACTGGGTGTCCATAGTGTTGCAGCATATTTCAATCTTGGTCGTATCAGTGTGACTAGTATATTTTTTAACCATTACCTCATCCAAGTAATTAAAAGCCACCTTTATTGATTTGAGTAAATTGTAGGTTTCTCTATTTTGTTTATCTGATTGTCTGGGGACATGTCTTAGGTCCTTTTTGTAACCAACTTTCTTTACTTCCTTCGTACCAATTTTATATTGTCCTGATTTTTTTTTTTTTTTTTTTTTTCTCTTTCTTTTTCAGAATTCCATTATACTACATTTCTTAATGTTGAAGTCCACTTCCTACTTTTGACTTCATTCCCAGACCTTGTTCAGATCTCTCTAGTGATTCACATTTTTTCTGTACTTTAGTGGTTTTGTGTCATCTGCAAAGAAGCTCGTGTAACATTCAACACCTTTATCCATGTCATTTACATATATAGCAAACATTATCGGAGCCAATACTGAACCCTGTGGGACTCCACTTATCATTTCTTCCCAGGTAGAGTTTTTATCTCTGAGCACCACTCTCATTTTTCTCCCATGTAAGAAATCTTCCATCCATTTAAATAATTTTCTGTGTACACCTGTTTTGATTTTTTTTTAATAGTTTTTTTGTGTGGTACTTTATCAAATGCCTTTTGTAAGTCCAGGAAAGAACAGTCTGCCCATCTGTCCCTTTCTTGTATTAT
This sequence comes from Oratosquilla oratoria, assembly GCF_046742065.1. NCBI lineage: Eukaryota > Metazoa > Arthropoda > Malacostraca > Stomatopoda > Squillidae > Oratosquilla > Oratosquilla oratoria. Next base: position 10,062,188 of record NC_134801.1, read on the forward strand.
ATCTGTTAACCTTGAATAAAAACGGATAAAAATTTTTGCACATGATCTTCCCTGTCAAAAACCGAATTGTTTTGGATTTAGTATATTGTTCTCCTGATGTTTAGTCCATGTTCTTTTGATGACTTTTGTTTTGTTTTGTTTTTTACAAATTTTAGCTGTTGTACTTGTAAGGGATACTGGTCTATAGTTGGAGATCTTTCTCCCCTTCCTTCATCCTAATTGTGTATATTTTCTTTTGTGAGTACAGATTTTAAATGTTTGTTCATAATTTCAGCCATTTCTATATATTCTGTATTCCCTTGATGTAGTTTTACTATTTCCAGTTTATTTTTTTTATAATTTAGGTTGATCTTGACATTTATCTGTTATGTCTTTTTCATAGTTTCTTTTTTGTTCCTTGTGTATTTTTACATATTCATTTCTTAGTTTGATATATATTTGCCACTTCAACTTTTTTTTTCATCTTGTCCAAGCTTTGTCTCTTCTATCTTTTGTCTCACTACATTTTTTTGTTGTACCAGCACTTAATGTACACATTTTCCCATTTTTGATTTGGTAAATATTTATCCACTCTATTATAAATTTCTTTTAGTATTATCCATTTCTCTTCCTGTGTTTTTTCATTAAAGAAGTTTTCCTAACATGCATTTTGAAAGAATTTTCTGAGTTTCCCATAATCAGATTTGTTATACATCAAGCTTCCTTTTCTGTGTTTTTCATTTCTTCCCACATCTATTTCCTCTTTTAGTTTAAGCTCTAGTATGTGGTCAATCTTTGTACTTGGTGTCTTGTATTCAATTTTATCCACAATTTCAGACTCTGAAGTAAATATTAAAGCTAGTCTCAAAAGTTCATTATTTCTATATCTGGTATTCTCTTTTACCCATTGAGTCATTGTGTATTCAGTGGTCATGTCCAGTAGTATATTTCCCCAAAGGTCCTCTCCACCCTTCACTGTCATTTCGCAACATATTTCTTTAGAGTTAAAGTCACTCATAATTACTAAATTTCCTCCTTTCAGTATTTCATTTAATGTATGCCTTGTGTCTAACAACATTTTGGAATGATCATTCTCTTTCCAAGAATGTGTTTTTGGGGGCACATCACTACAAATTTTCTACTTTTCATGTCCCTATTTTCAACTTTTATCATAATTCCATATATCCTGTAATCTGTCACATTTAAGCCTTAGTCAAAAACGTGACTCCTTCCCCCTGTTTTTCCTCTGTTTTCCTCTCTTGTCCAACACCATTTGGTGGTAGTGGACCTTTTAATTTTGTCTCCACAATTCCCATTATACCTGGTTTGTCTTCTGCTAGATAATCATTTAATTCATTTAATCCTGAAATACCATCTGTTGGTGTATGTGACTTTTAATTTGTCTTTTTCCTCCTTGTTTTCTGTTTACTGTGTTTCCTTTATATATATATATATATATATATATATATATATATATATGTATATATACCTATATATATATATATGTATATATACCTATATATAATGTATATATATATATATATATATATATATATATATATATGTATATATACCATTTTCTTAGCCTCAAGTCCAACACACTCCAAAAGAACTTGTTCTTTTCAGTCACTGTTTTTCTCTCATTTTCTTCATTAGCTTAATTTTTTAGTGTTTTATCTTTTTCCTCATTGCTCATTTCTTTTTTTATTCATATATTTTTGTAGTTTTTCACTTTTTTTTGCCAACTTTGCTGTTTTTGTTAATACTTTCACCATCATTTGAGACTTTAGTTTAATTTTTATAGGTCTATTTCTTTAGAGTATAGTCCTATTCTATGCACTTCTGTTTCTTTTTCCATCTCTTGCCCCTCATGTATCTCTTTCAGAATTTCTTTTGCTATTTCATTCTCCTCATTTTCTCTTAAGTATCTAGCTACATCATGTTTTTCTTTAATACCATATACCACTATGCACTTTTTTTTTTATCTACTGTAACCCTGACCCAATTTTCTTTCTCTTTAAATACTTTAATTACTGTTTCCTTTGCATTTTCTTCCACTTGTACAATTTATTTAAAAGCTATTTTTTGGTTTTCCTGACCTACTTTCCATTGATTTATGGTTTCTTGAATATCTGCCTCCATTATGGTATCTCGAACTTTCTCGGTCACTGCTTGTATTTGTTCTTTTACTTCTCTTTTCAAAGCCTCATTTTTGTTAGTATAATTTTCATATTTTTGTTTTCATTTTTTACTAGGTTTATTTCTATTTTTAGGTCAAGCTCTCAATTTGTCTCAGCATTCCGTCTTTTTAACTCACTCATTTCTCTATACATTGACCTTCATTCTGCTTTTAGATCTATAATATCTTGTATTAACTCAGTAATCTCTTGATTTCATGGAATATTTTTATACCTTATCTCCCTTTCTAAACCTATGCCTTTACCTAGTTTACTACCTTCTTTTGCAAAGCCAGAAAAACAAAAAATTCTCATACCTTTGGTTACATAGTGGCATCTCAATATTACACTTGGGGGGTGGGGTTGACACCTAATGGAGATTCAAGCCAGCTCACATCTAGTCTTCTTTTAGTTGGTTCACTATATTTTTGTCTGCCTTCACCATCCTCCATTTTAATTTCTTTTCCACTCAGTGAATTTACTCTAATAATTCATTTTGGGCACTCGTTAAGCTAAGCTCTCATTTTTCCAAATACAGTATAAACTCCTGTTATCCGACCTTCGAACATCCGACTAGTCCAAACACCCGACTTTTTTCTTCAATGTTCTTAGTCGGATAAAAGTTGAATTTGTCCAAACGTCCGACCGTCGAGTGATTGTTTAGTTGTTGCTATCGCCGCTACAGACTCGTGGCGCTCAGGTCTGTTGTTTATTATGCTTTATTGTACCGTAAATAAGTGAAAATGTCTGAAACCAACTAGTTATTTTTTTTTTCTTAATTTTTTAGTGTACGTCCAAACATCTGACTTTTCCAGACATCTGATCTAGGATAGGTCCCACCAAGGTCGGATAAAAGGAATTTTACTCTAATACCAGACTAGGCATTTCCTCCAACTCAGCGAAAACGTGCTGCACCCCAGAGCTCGTTCTAGACATCCATTCCAGACTGTGGTTCGTCGGTGTATTTACTTAGTATTTTGCGGGAAAAGAGCTATGCTCGTAGTGACCCGCTATTGTATCTCTTCGCATCCAGTTTTTTCTTAGTCATGTATAAGCACTCACTGTTTCCTCATCCAGTTTGTTCCAGATATTTATCACTCTGTGTGGAAAGTTAATATTTTTCAGGTCTTCTGTAACTGTGTGCGTGTGTGTGGGTATATATATATATATATATATAATATATATGGTTGGGATAAATTTGACAATATTTCAGAAAGGAAAGGAAAATGTCATATCCTGTCCAAAAATTGATGTATTCTCAAAATTCAAAGTGCATCTCTTAGAGGGTCTTTTGCTAAATACAGCTCACTCAAAGAAACCACCCTGAGTGGGACCTGAACCTGCAGCACGTGGCCTTCACGGTGTCCTTCTAGAGACGCTTGAACACCAGTTTGATCCTGGCAATCAGCTCATCCTTGGTGTTGCAGGCGGTACGATAAGTGTCTTTTTCAACTGCGTCCCACACATAATAGTCCATGGGGTTGCAATCAAGCTAGTTGGGGGGGGGGGGCAGATGTTGGGACTGGTGAAGTCGTAGAAGTTCGTAGATAGTCGCTTCTGGGTTTTCCCATAGGTGTGACATGGAGCTGAGTCCTGCTGCCACACGTATGGTCTTCCCGCAGCCTTCCTTTCCATCCAGCGCTTGACAACAGTGGACAGCAACTCAATATAGCCATCTGAAGTGAGTCTGAGTCCCTCTTCAAAAATATGGGGTGGCATGACGTGGCTTTCACCGGAAACACGCACATAGACCATCACAGTTTGAGGGAACTTGGTTTTCATGAAGCACAGGACTTTGTGCGGACTGTAGACTAGCCACCTGTTGTTATGCATGTTGTGCAACTGGTCTTGGCAGAAGTTCTTGTCTGAGAACCAGAAGATTGGCTCAACTGGGTGTTTGACCTTGCTGAGGAGTTTTTTAGGGCTTCGTGAGGCAGTTCTCTTGGGCCTTGATGGTGAGTAGTTGGCCCTTGCGCCTCTTGTATGAGGATTAGCGAAGATCCTCATTCAACGTTTTCTCCATAGTCACTCCGATGCCCATCTCTTTTGCCAAGGTCCGCATTGTCTTGCCTGGATCTTCCCACGCCCTTTTTTCAGCTTCTCAACGAATTTCGTTGTGCAGACAGGGTCAGAACGCCTGTTATGATCCTGCTAGCCACTGCTTCCACATCTCCGTCGTAATTATTCAGCTCACATCTCACGGCCTTCACGGTATTCAAGGAGCACTGAGCTGCAGCTAAGATTTCAGAATTTTTTAACCTGGGGCGAATCATCATGATGCAGGTCTCTCTTCCAATATTCCGGTGCTTTCCAGCCGTCCATGCTCTCTAGCTCTCACACCCACCAATGGTACACAGAGTCAACTATCTGTTGCACTTTACTACTGTTAAATCCTTCAAATGGTTCTGAAATGATAGAAGATAAAAAATATACAATTTATCCCGAACACCCTGTATACACGCAAGCGCGCGCGCGCACACACACACACATACACATACAACTCTTGGCGCGGTTGGTTAGAGTTCCCGGCTGACACTACGGATGTCCGGGTTCGAATCCCGCCCAGGGCTGAAATAATTTCAGTATAACTGCTGTGGGCTGTTACTCCAACTCGTGGGCGGGGAGTTGAGGGTGTGTGTGTGTGCGTGTAAGGTCAAAGCATTACCCATAGATCGGATCGGTCATGCACGAGCTCTGAGCTCTCCTCTGGGAGGGAAATAGCTGTCGATCACGAATCCAACACGTTATCCAAAGACCATGACCATGGTGAATCACACACACACACTATGCTCGTAGTAACCTGCTATTGTATGTTTCCGCATCCACTTTTTTCTTAAAGTCATGTATAGTTTTAGCACTGTTTCCTCGTTCAGTTTGTTCCAGATATCTATCACTCTGTGTGGGAAGATATCTGGAACAAACTGAACGAGGAAACAGCTAATGCTAAAACTACACGACTTTAAGAAAAAACTGGATACGGAAAGATACAATAGCAGGTCACTACGAGCATAGTTCTCTTCCCGCAAAATACAACTAGGTAAACACACACACAACCTCGTGGCGCAATGGTTAGAGTTCTCACCTGCCACTATGGCGGTCCGGGTTCGAATACCGCCCAGGGCTGAAATAATTTCAGTATCGCTGCCGTGGAGGAAACTATTCAGATAATCCTCCATGATGTTATTAACCTTAATAACTTGCCTTCACCAAAAATATCACGTGATACTCTTGAGAAAATGCTACGGGCTTGCACTAAAGAACCCTTTAGGCAAGATCTAAGAATATAAGGTCTAACCACTTCCGACCGAATTTCGAGGGAGTTGGCGCAGCGAGCCCGTGAACGTCACCTGGCTGTTCAAAGTGGGGTTAGCGGGTCCTATAGCTGTCAGTTGAAGTTGGTCCGTCGTTCGAAAATGACGTCGCCTTCGCTCGCACCGCTCCACTCAATTAGTTATATTCTGACAAATATTATATAAAATATATATATAAATATATATAAAATATTATAGTTCCTGTCTATATGAATATATAATATATATAATATATATAAAATATAGTTCCTGTCTTCCTTGGCGTTTCACAGTTTTCTTCAGTGTATCACAAAGAGAAAATGGACGCATCCAAATGACGTCAGAAGCTGCGCAGAACTGCTCCAGCGGTTAGACCTGTTTACTTAGACCTTGCCTTTAGGTGCCCCTCAGGCCGTACGTATTTACAAATAGACGGTGTAGCTATGGGCAGCCTCCCTAGGTGTTTTATTTGCACAGGCATACATGTGCCTTATTGAGAACTCCATCCTTGATGCCGTGAATCCAAAACCTTATTTATATTCTAGGTATGTAGATGTTATTTTCGTAGATGTAGAAGGAAAAGAACAGATTGAAACCTTAAAGGAAATGATGGAAGCAAAATCTTGCCTGTATTTTACCGTGGAGGAAATTATCGGCAACAATATCCCCTTTTTAGATGTTTGGGTAGATGGAGCAGAAGGCGCCTGTACTACAAGTGTTTACAGGAAACCAAGTAACTTCGGTATATTTAAATGGATTAAGTGAATGACCATTAAAATACAAAATCAGCGCTATACGCGCGTACATTACGGGAGCTTTTAAAATATGTTCTAACTGCTACCTTCACCAAGAATTGAATAGAATCAAGCAAATGTTAACAAACAATGGGTTACAAAGGATTACAAAGGCAGAGCATGCCAACAGGAGACCTTTTGGTCCATATCTAGGTCGGATGCAAAAAAAAAATAATAATAATAATAAAATAATAAATAAAAACTATAACAATGTAAATAACAAATAAAATACATAAATAAATGCATAGGTATAGTTAAATATTCTTACATCAGTATAAAAATGAACATTATACAGCAATGAAATCGGGTCCCCAGTGAATGTTTGTAAACATTAGACAACGAGCAAGGTTGTGCAATTGCTCACCTTCTCACCTTCAGGTATTATGTAAATACATAAACTATAAAAATATAACACTCATCATCTACCTCTCTTCTACCCACTTGTCTACCAGCCTCTTACACATTGTGCTGACTCTTTTTGTTTCAGCTGTAGTCCATTTACCAAAATATCAAAAGGTAACAAATACACAGAAATGAAATTAAATGTATGTGGTACATTGGGTGATACCTTTGGGGGACTCAATGTACTTATTTATCATGCTATTACCAGACATATTGTGGTCCACATACCCCTTCTGCTGCATATGATTGACGAACATGCATCGACTTTATCAAAATTTCAACATATGTAGGACAAAATTGTAATAAATTGCCCACACTGCACCCACGTTCACTTGACTAATATTTTCCATGTTCACCAGGACGAGTCGCTGTATTGACTTTTTGTTTCACTCTTTCTATGTTCACCAGGACGAGTCACTGTATTGACTTTCTGTTCCACTCATAGCCAATTTAGCAAAACACCAAATGAAAAGGTAACAAACACATGAAAGTGAAATGAGCCCCTGTAATGTGAATTTACGCCATGTAATATGTTCCATGACATAAGCTCATACTCTTTATGGAAAAAAAAAGACAAAAACTCACAAATCAATCTCATGCTGTCATCTCTAATCCATGACAAAGTGACATTACGTTATTTCCACAGATAAAATTCCCGATGAATATATATATATATATATATATATATAATATATATATATATTCTGGGGTTTTCGACTGAATTCTAGTTAATGTTGGTGTGCTGAATCCAAATATGCAATCAGTTTTTGTCCATCACATCAGGCTTTCAAGATATATATTTACGTGAATTGGCAATTTGGCAATTTTGTGCTTATAATGAAAGAATTCGATGAAAAGATGTACAAAATATTTATTGTTTATGATTAAGTTACAGCTACATGAACTTCCTTTTTTCGACATTCTGTCATGCACAATATCTGGAACATCCCTCTTCAAGCTACCAACATTAGTCGGCCATCATACTGCAGTCCCATCTGCCTTGGCAGCATTCTTCCATAATTTTAACGTCTTGACGAAAGCGTTCACCTTGTTCTTCACTGACATCACCCAGGTTCTCGGGAAAATTACTCAAATGACTGTGAAAGTTATGCAACTTAATGCTCATTTTACATCAAAGTGAAAGCATTCCAAATTCAAGCCTCTACTTCATTCATTGTCGTGACAAAGGTGCATCTCTGAGTAGTGTTCTTCTCCGAGGTCCATCAAATACTCCTGCCTTTTTCTTCTCTTCACTCAGACTTGGAAAGGTTGAACATATGTGGTAGAAGCATTCTCCATTGTGATCAAGGGCTTTGACAAATTGTTTCATCAAACCAAGTTTTATGTGCAGTGGAGGAAAAACTATTTTGTCTCTCTGGACAAGAGGATTATTGGTGATGTTCTTACCAGGTGTCAAACTCCTTGGGGGCCATTCCTTTTTCGCCAAGTAGTCAGCTGTAGCCCTACTGCCCCCCCCCCCCCCCCAAAAAAAAATATATATATATATATATATAATAAAAAACAGGGGTATCACAACATTGAGCGGCCCTAACCTTTCGCACTGCAGCTCAAAAACCAGCTGTCTCACATTTTCTTTGGCGAGGCAAAGGAAAACAAAAACATGCCGGATTTTGCCAGAAAAATACCTCTGCATATCCCTAACGATAAGAAGTAGAATATATATGTGTGTGTAAGGACGCGTAAAAACTTAAGCAGCTTGCAATAAATGAGAGAGTGAAAATGTAATACTAGCAGAAAATTACAGGAAAATGGGGGTATGGTGATAGCATAAAAATGTAATGTGCAGAATTGATGGTGATGTGCATTGAAAGAGATTTGATGATAGCAGATACAGTGTTTAGGTAGAGAGTCAAGCCTAAGTACACATGGGAGAGGGTGGTGGATGGAAGGATGACAGAGCGCCAATGGACTATATAGTGGTGACCAGGAGTATGGTAGGAAGAGTTAAGGATGTACATGTTCTTAGGGTAGAGAGTGGGGGAATATATCAGATCATTTTCAGGTGGAAGGTAAATTGAGAGTGGAGAAAACGGAAAAGGGCAGAAGGTAGGGAGATACTTGCTCAAATGAGAAAGAAAAGGAGTATAAGAAAAAGCTGAGGGAGGAGTGAAGGATAGAGTAGAACTAGGAGTGTAGGAGGAATGGGGATGGTTCAAGGAGGGAGTCATAAGGTGCGCAAAGGTGGTGTGTGGAACAAAGAGGGCTGGAGGAAATAGAAGGGTGAAAGTGGTGGCTGTGGTTCTTAGAGTAGACACCAAAGTACGTTTCAAAATATTGTGGGCCCGACCCGAAGTCTTCTTAGGCCTACCAGACCTTGGTTTTGAAGATGGCAGGTTATTCCTTCCCTCCACATAAAATCTGGCAACCCACCAGCGCACTGTTCTCTCACTGGCACCAATTTGCTGCACTATTTGCTTGGTTTGCAGGCCAGATTCCTTTAAAGCATTATCTGAGCAACTGCTTCACGTGAATATTCCCTCCTAGAGATCATATTAGGGTTGTAGGGATGCCAGGAGTGGTAAAAATGCGACGCGTCGGAGAAAAAATTCTACGAGCACTCACCGCAGCAACCCTCTTCCCACAACAGCTAGATGCACACTAACAGCCATTTTGTGCTGCCACGTGACTCAGACTATCCTACACTACACACAGCCCGGCCATCACTTTTGTCCGAATTCAATACTATCTCCTATGGGTATGGGAAATCTATAAAGAGGGTGTGGATAAATATGTCCCAAAACAAAAACAGGAAAAGTATATATAAAGTGCTGGTTTAACAGAAGGTGCAGCGAAACGAAAGATAGAAGAGATAAAGCTTGGAAAAGATGGAGAAAAGATAAAAAACCTAGAAAGTGGCAAATGTGTATTGTAGCGTGCTACTGTGAGAAGAGAAAAGTTTTGGTGAGTTCGTCTCCTTTATTGTAAGGTAAGAGTGAACTGATTTTACATGCGGCAGGAGCCAGTATATATACCGCGTGGGGAGTCACCCGTGGTGCGTAATTACATAATTGCACTGGATTAGGTCGGGTTAAGCAAGGTCACACTGGCAAAATCTCGTCAGGTCTACCCTTGTGGGCGACATGACGCGCGTTCCATGCCACATGGTTATCGTGGTGTGTATAATATCTCCCTCTCGAAATTGCCTTGACTTCAGAGGGCGTCCTGCATGTGAGAATTTGGTGGTCAGTATGTCGAGGTGTGCTGGTTTTAGGTGGTCGATGGAGACCCATTCTTGCCTGCGGGAGATAGAGATGCGGAAGGTCTTGTCCTTACGTTCAAGGACAAGATGGGGCCAGTGTAGGGACGGGTGAGTGGTGGTATGTGAGCGTCCGTCCTCAGGAAGACGTGCGTCGAGGTGTGGTGTTATGGGAGGTATTCCTTGACATCTCGGTGATGTGTCTGCACGCATGGGTCGAATTTGCCGACAGTGCGTCGCATCTGCTGCAAGCTCTCGGGAGAATCCTGTGGAGGGAAGAATTCTGCTGGCACGACGAGGGTTTGGCCGAGGACCATCTCTACTGGAGACACGTTGAGGTCATCCTTGATGGCTGTCCGAAGGCCAAGGAGTATCCAAGGTAGTTGGGGTAGCTAGGAGGCGTTATTGCAGGGTGCCATTAGAGATGCTTTGAGTGAGCGGTAGGTTTGTTCGACCATGCCGTTGGCTGCAGGATTGTAGGAGGTAGTGCGGTGGGCTGTAGTACCCAGGAGTTGAGCGAGGGAGTGCCACAGCCACGATGTGAAGCAAGTTCCTCGGTCGAAGGTGACGTGCTCCGGGAGGTTAAATCTGGTGATCCATCCACAGAGAAACAGAGAAAGGCTGAAGTGCAGGACGAGGCGGTACTATCCTTCATGGGGATGGCCTCCAACCAGCGGGTCGATCTATCAGTGACGGTGAAGAGGTAGCGATGGCCTTCCGACGGGGGGAGTGGGCCGACGACGTCGACATGAATATGTGCGAAGCGTCGTCGGGGCTGATGGAATGGCCCGATGGCTGATTCAGTGTGACGATGCATTTTGCTGTGCTGGCAGGGGATGCAGGATTTGGCCCACTCTTTTGCGTCCTTGGAGATGTTGTGCCAGATGAATTTCTGCTTCAGGAGCTTCGCAGTGACGCGCCCTGAAGGGTGAGACAGGCCTTGTATTAAATTGAACACTTGACGTCGGAAGGCGGTTGGGATGAGGGGTCGTGGGCGGCCGGTACTGATGTCGTGGAACGGAAAGTCTTGCCACTTAAGGGATGTGATGGATGTCCTGTAGGCAAATGTTTCAGGATCCTCCCGTTGCCCTCTGGCGATAGCTGCGTAGTCGAGGCCGAGTTGAACTGCGTCGATAGCTATTCGGGAGAGGGCGTCTGCGACGGGGTTGTTTGTACCGGGGACGTGGCTGATGGTGCAATTGAACTCGGCGAGGTGGCGGCGCTGTCTGGCAGACCAAACGTCCTGTTGTTTCGTGAAGGCGTGCAACAGAGGTTGATGGTCGGTGTTGATAAATGAAGAGCCTTCGAGGAAATGGCGAAAGTGGCGGACGGCGTGGTAGATTGCGAGGAGCTCTTTGTCAAAGGTCCTGTAGTTGAGCTCGGCCTTGGAGAGTTTCCTGCTAAAGAAACCGAGGGGAGTAGGTCTGCCACGGAGGATTTGTTCGAGCACACCCCCTATGACATTGCTGGCGTCCGTTAACAGTTGTAGCTGGGCACCTGGTGGAGGGAAGGAGAGGGTGGTGGCACGGGCGTTTTTTTATCATTATTATTATTTGTTTATTTATTTATTTATTTATTATTTTTTTTTTTTTTTGCGTTGACGAAGGTAGCTTGCATGGCGGGGTTCCACAGGAGGTCCTTCGGTTTTCCGTGAAGGGTGTTATAGAGTGGGTGCAGCGTTTGAGCGATATTAGGGAGGAAACGGCGGTAGAAGTTGACCATCCCAATAAATTCTTGCAGCGCTTTGGTGGTAGTAGGTTTGGTAAATTTGTCGACTGCGGCGACTTTATCCTGTAGGGGACAAACGCCGTCAGGAGAGATGAGGTGTCCCAAAAATGGGACGGACTTTTCCCCAAAGCTGCATTTGTCAAAGCGGACAACGAGGCCGTCGTCCTGGAGGCGCTCGAGGATGGTCCGCAGGTGTTGGAGATGCTGGTCAGGCGAGTTGGAGAAAACCAGAATATCGTTGACGTAGCAGACGCAGAAGTCGAGGTCGCCGAGGATGCCGTCCACTAGGCGCTGGAAGGTCACACCTGAGTTTCGCAAGCCGAAGCAGGAGTAATTAAAGGTGTACGTCCCGAAAGGGGTGGTGATGGCGGTGTTCGGGATGTCTGTATGTACCGGAACCGGGTAGCCCTTCAGGAGGTCCAGTGTCGAAAATATCTTGGCGCCGTTGAGGTATGTTGTGACGTCGGCTATGTTTGGGAGTGGGTAGTGGTCAGGTTCCGTCATCATGTTCAGCCGCTGGTAGTCTCCACAGGGGAGCCAGGAACCATCGTTCTTCTTAAAGAGGCGGAGAGGGGAGGACCAAGGGCTGGAGGCCTTTTGGCAGAGGCCTAGTCTTTCCATCTTATGGAAGGTTTTCTTGGCGATGGCGAGTTTCTCGGGCGGTAGGCGGCGGTATTTGGCAAATGCCGGGGGCCTAGACGTCCTGATGTAGTGGTACACGCCATCTTTAGCTAGCGTCTGTGGAGTCTGTCGCAGCTCAGGCTTGACGACGTCGGGGAATTCCGTGAGCAGGTGGACGTAGGGCATTCTAGGGTCGATGGGGGCGACCGTGGTTGGCTGTGGCGCGAGTTGCAGGGGCGTCGAGGCGGATGCGGTTGCGCAGACTAGGCAGCTGTTGGCGACGTCAACCAGTATCCTGTAATGAGCAAGGAAGTCAGCACCGAGAAGGGGCGTCTTAATGTCTGCCAGGATGAAGTTCCAGGGGTAGTGGCGACTCCGGAAGGTGAGGTGCAGGCGTTTCCACCCGTAGGCGGTTATGGTGGTGCCGTTAGCGGCGGCGAGCCTAACGCCAACGTCCTTGGGGTCCCGGCGTTCTGCAGCGGATGTAGGAAATATGGACCTGCAAGCGCCAGTGTCGACAAGGAAATGTATGTATGTATATATATATATATAATGTATTTATAAATGGGCAGGAGGTTCTCTCTTAAACAAGTGGAATTAAATGTGATTGCTAGTTCTGTTTTTTTTTTTTTTTGTATTTTCTTTAAGACATTCTCTTTGTGTCTTAAAGTGGTCTTATTGTCTCTATTGAAATCTTAGATAATTTCTCCGTTAGAATCCAAGAATGAGAAGCCAAGCTCGATGAGCTCCGAATATAATACCGCCAGGCTGAGCACAAATGGGCAAATGTTAATATCAACCGAACTCGAAGAGAGACTATTGAGAGAGCATTCCTAGATATGATGGAACAACATCGGAACTCTGTTATCAGATCAAACCAAAAAAAGTTAACCAATCTAAACGGAGGCCAAATCAAACACTTACGCCCACTTAAAGGGAACATTAACTTAACAGATATGACACTTACTCCAGACCAAGAAGAATTGTTGAATTTAGGTTTGAACTCCCATATTATGTCTAAACCAAAATAGCACCAAAAGAGAGTGGAATGTGAAATCCTTCTCGATAACATAGAATGGCAGCACAGATGACCTCCTACGGAGAAATCATCTCAGATCTCAATAGAGACAATAAGATTACCTTAAGACACAAAGAGAATGTCTTAAAGAAAATACAAAAAAACAGAACTAGCAATCACATATATATATATATATATATATATATATATATATATATATATATATATATATGATGGTGGTGGAGAAGCTGGTCATTGACAAGGACTTCGACAAGAAGCGATGGACGACAGCGTCCCAAGATCTTTCATGCGCTGAATGGCCTACCGGCTCCGACGCTTGGCCTTCGAGCCAAAAATTCCATCAATCAATCAGTCAACCAAGATCTTTCTTCGGTGACTTTGAGTGGCCTTGTCACCAAGGAGTCACTTTTCTCCTTCACGGCACTGAAGTTGGATGGCTCGTTTCTCCAATCTCCTGTGCACAGTTGGAAGGAAAACGAGGCGTACAACCAGGGAAAAGAGACCAATGATGCAGCGGAACGGGCGATCAATCTGATCACTGATTATTCCCGGATCCTCACCAAGGACGAGAGCGATCGACAAGCTCTCCTGCAAGTTGTCGAGCACCACCGACGGCTGAATCTGAACCCTAACTGATCTTACAGATGAACATACAAATCGTTTCAATCGTTATTTCAGCAATTTTCAGTTTTATTTTGAAGAAAATCTAGGAGATGTGTCATTCCTATCACTGTTCCTAAGTGTTCCTTGGAATAAGTGGTAGCCTATTAGGTTGGACTAGTAATTGGTCGAATGGTCGAAAACAGAGAGTTGTTTTAAATGGAAAAACTTCTGGATGGAAAAGTGTTGCGAGTGGAGTTCCTCAGGGTTCTATTCTTGGGCCACTTCTATTCATAGTATATATAAATGATAGACCATGAACTAAAATCTACTGTTTCCAAATTTGCTGATGATACAAAACTGTGCGGAGTGGCAAATGATCACTCAAACCAATTAGATATTCAAGAAGATTTAGATCAATTACAGCAATGGTCTGAAAAGTGGCTAATGAAATCTAACACAAGTTAATGCAAGGTAATGCACATAGGTAAAAATAACAGTAAGTACGATTACAAGTTATTTGGAAATTCGTTAACAAAAGTGGACAGTGAAAAAGATCTCGGCGTAATTATCAGTAACGACCTCAAATCATCCAAGCAGTGTATTTCAGCCTCTGAGAAAGCAAATAAGATTCTGGGACTGATTGCGCGATCTTTTGATTTCAAAAGTCCATCACTCATTAACAAGCTATATAAATCGTTAGTTCGTCCACATTTGGAATATGCTGTTTCCGTATGGTCGCCGAATCTCATTAAAGACATTGACAGACTGGAAAAAGTACAACGGCGAGCCACAAAACTGATTCCAAATATCAAAAATAAATCATACGAAAATCGACTAAAACACATGAATCTGTTTTCCCTAAAAAAGCGTAGACTCAGAGGTGACTTGATACAGGTCTTTAAGATTTTAAAGGGAATTGACAACATCAAAAGTGACCAAATTTTCACATTGAATGATAATCAGACAAGAAACAATGGTCTCAAACTGTCTGGAAATAGATTCAATTTGGAAGTAGGTAGAAACAACTTTGCCAACCGTGTAGTTAATGAATGGTATAAACTTCCTGCACAGGTAGTGGAATGTAGTTCAGTTCGAAGCTTTAAGAATCATTTAGATAAATACCTAAGTAAGATGCTGTAATGATTATAATTTATTTTATATTTGTTTTTGTTCTGTTATCATTTGTCTGTGATTTTCATTTATTATTAGTTATATGTCAATTTATTATTATTTACTATTTACCTGTTTGTTTATTATTTAACTATACCTATGCATTTATTTATGTATTTTATTTGTTATTTACATTATTATAGTTTTTATTTATTATTTTATTATTAATATGATTTTTTTTTTCGCATCCGACCTAGATATGGATCAAAAGGTCTCCTGTCAGCATGCTCCGCCTTTGTAATCCTTTGTATCAGAGTAATACTTCTCCGATATACACTGCTGTATCGTGAAATGTTCCTACAATAGTTACTTACCTCACTTCAGAACAAATAGTTTCGTTTCGGTGACATTTATAGTTGATGTGATAGTTGAGAAATGAACACTTGTATGGTCTCGAAAAATCAACTACTCTGCGCGACCCCCAAAATCTTCCCATGAAACTTTTTGTGCTTTGTTTTTCCTTGCTATTTTCAATGATTCATGGGTGCCGTAAGAGATCTCAAACTTTTATTTTTTGATCCACCCTAATATATATATATATATATAATATATACATACATATATATATATATATATATAATGCAAAAAAAGGTACGTGGATGACGTTTTCGTCGTTATGAAGAAAGAAGAGGTGGAACCTTTCTTCGAGCGACTGAATACAAAGAATGAAGCCATCCAGTTTGAGATGGAGAAAGAGGAGAATGGGCGATTGTCATTTCTGGATGTCATGGTGACGAGAAGCGGGTCTACACTGACAACGGGGGTTTATAGACAGGACACCCATACAGACCGGCTTCTGGACTATGGCAGCTGTCATCCGACCACGCACAAAAGAAGTGTGATCAAGACTCTGTGGTCTAGGGTGGAAAAGGTGTGTTCCACGGAAGATAGCAAGAGGAAGGAGAGGAGTCACCTGAAGAAGGTATTTAGGGACAACGGTTACCCGAATTCGGTGGTAAAAATGTGGACGGCACGACAACCGAGGGGTAGGACGCGCCGCGGGTCACGGTCCCTTATTTGAAAGGGGCTTCTGAGGTAGCGGCCAGACTGTTAAGAAAACACGGTGTTGAAATAGCACACAAACCGAGGAACACTCTACATAGAGCCTTGACCAAAATTAAGGACACTGTGAGCCAAGCGGACCGAGTAGGGGTGGTTTATGACATCAGGTGCAAGGACTGTGAGACACATTATGTTGGGGAAACTAGCAAGAAATTAGCGACGAGACTGCTGGAACACCAGAGGGCTGTCGGTAGGAGGGACATGAGTTCGGCCATTTTAAGACACTGCGAGGAAACGGGACACGAGATGGACTGGCAGAATGCGGAGGTGAAATACGGAGGTAGCGGAAAAAGCGCCAGATTATTCTTGGAAGCTTGGTCAAGTGACGATAATAGTGTCAACAGATGCATCACTCTAAACCCAATTTATAAGGGAGCGAAGGATAGGCTGGAGAGGAAGCATGCATCATAATTTGTTTATGTTGTGTGTTTTATTTGTATTAACACGGCGGTAATGATTTTCTTGGTGTGTTTTGTATTACATTTTATATTTATCTATGTAATTTATTAACGGGTGAGGGAAGGTTTTGCTTCACTTTACGGTTAAAATTTCTAGGATCTGTGACAGTGCATGCTTCACGTGACTTTTGTTCCGCGAGGCGAGTTATAGTTTATCGTATTGTTGTGGCATGTCACAGCGTGCAGCTTTTATACCCAATCTTGGGGGCATTTTTCACACTGCATTTTGTTTTATTTTTTATTTTAATGTGAACTCCTTTTTGCATGTTCTTCTAGTTCCAATTTCTTTGTTCTATGACAATGCATGCTACGCGGGACATTTGTTCTACGGGGTGCATTGTGTTGCGACCCATCGGCAGCGGGTTGGGTTCTTACAGCCTTCACTGTTTTTTCTTTTTCTTTATTTATTCTATAGTAAACTCTTTGAATGTTTTTAAGGAAGTATTGTACTTTTTGTATTATAGTTTTATTTATATTTTCGTTGCTCATTTGTGTTTTTGATATGTTCTACCTGCGTTGGAATATAACGGTTACTGGGAAGACCTGTCCCAGTGTACCAGGTATCCCCTATTTATGTACATTTCCTATTGCTACCACTGTATTACCCTGAAGACGAACCCCGGACAGGGTTCGAAACGTCGGAATAAATTGACGAACGTCGAGTCCAGTGTATACTTTCTTCCATAAAAAAAAATATATAAAATATGTGTGTATGTGTAATTTGTTATGTAGGGCTTTTGCTTAAGTTTATATTGTCCTCTTCAGGAAACCCGCTGAACCCCGCTATGCTGATGGTGCAGCCCACTTCGACATGGGCGAGCACACTCTCCGAGTCCCCATGACCCTGCACAAGGAGAACCGGAGCCGCCTGTCCGCTGCCCTGCAGAAGAATGGCGTGGCCAAAGGATCCTGGGTCATCCTGCAGGGCGGAGAGGACTCGAGCAGGTACTCCAGTGACATGGAACATATCTTCAGGCAGGTAAGTCTCGAATGTGCATCTCTCTCTCTCTCTCTCTCTCTCTCTCTCTCTCTCTCTCTCTCTCTCTCTCTCTCTCTCTCTCTCACACACACACACACACACACACACACACACACACACACACACACACACACACACACACACACACACTCCCCTCGCTCTCTCTCTTTTTGTATCTATTTATCTCTCTCATTTCATAGCTTTAATTGAAACCCCTTTTGTTTTTGGTACACGATTTTTTTTTTCTCCAAGGAAACTGTTGCATACGCCTTGTGCTATGTTTGGGATGTCCTTATTCATCTGTCAGGTTTTCAACTATGGACCCTGATTCACGGGTTAACAACTGAACCTAATTGTATG
>NC_134801.1:10085066-10107566 GCF_046742065.1 Oratosquilla oratoria
TAGTTATTAAATTCTTGTATAGTTTTTGAACACACTGTTGCCTCATCCAATTTGTTCCAGGCATCTACCACCCTGTGTGGGAAACTATTCTTTTTCAGATACGAGTATCTTCTAAAGCTAACCGTTTTGAGTTTCTTTTCATGTCCTCTTGTTTTTCTTTTATCCCGCTTTGATAAATCATCTCTGTCGCGGACTTCCATCCTTTTCATAATTCTCTATAAGACCGGTAGATCTTCTCCTCTTCTTTGTTCCAGGGCTGGTAGTTCCAGTTTGGACAATATTTGTTCGTATGTCAATTTAGAGAGAGTTGGTGGCATCTTTGTCGTTGCTCTTTGGATTCTTTCTAATTTCTTTATATTCTTTTTTGTACTGGGTGTCCATAGTGTCGCAGCGTACTCCAATCTTGGTCTTATCAGTGTGACTAATATTTTCTTTACCATTTCCTCATCCAAGTAGTCAAAGGCCACTTTCATTGATCTTAGTAAATTGAAGGTTTCTCAGACTATTTTGTTGATATGCTTGTCTGATGACATGTCTTTGCTGATAATTACTCCTAGGTCTTTTTCCGAGCTAACTTTTTTTAACTTCCTTTGTACCAACTTTATATTGCCCTGATATTCTATTTTTACTTTTTCCAAATTCCATCACACTACATTTCTTGATGTTGAAGTTCACTTCCCATTTTCGACTCGATTCCCAGACGTTATCTAGGTCTCTCTGTAGTGATTCACAGTCTTCCTCTGTACTTACTTTCTTTAGTAGTTTTGCATCATCTGCAAAGAAGTTCATATAACATTCCACACCTTCATCCATGCCATGTGTAAAATTACATGATTGCCTATAGATCGAGCCATTTATGAGGTATGAGCTATAATTCATGAGGTTAATAGCCTTCGATCACAAGCACAACACGTGATCAAGTCCCACGCGTAGGTTTACGAGTTCAATCTGCACCCTTTGAGTAAGTATGTGTGCATGTGTGTTTGTGAGCGCGCGTTTTTGTGCATTTGTGTCTGTTCACACCTTTACCCATGGATCGGGCTGTATATGTACGCCGAACTCTCATCCAAGAGGGAAATAGTTGTTAGTCACGAATCCAGCACGTGACCCAAGGTCATGGTGAAATACATGCCCACAAGCCCATGCACGAATGCACACGTAATCACGCATGCAGTTTCTCATTCTATTCATACTTTCTTATCCAACTTGACCTCTCTCTATCCCCCAGTGTTATTCCCACCATTGATCGTTCCTTTGCCCTTTGTGCATTCCTTGGCTAGCCTTAGTCTCAATCGCCTTCGCCATAGCTGCATTTAGATCAGCCCTGTGCAACCTGCGGCCCTCAAAGGCTTTGATTGCGGCCCTCCCTCCCTCCCTTTCTCCTAAAAATAAATAAGCTATAATGCGGCCCTCAGAGAGAGGGTAGGAGCCTTTCATTTGCTAATTAATGGTCAGGAAAATGTCTGTGTTTGATAATTCTTATGATAATGATCCCAGTTAACCAATATTAAGTAATTATTTATGTTTGTACATTATGATAATAAGGTATGGTAGCCTTTCATTTGCTCATTTATAGTAAGGAAAATACATTTGTTTCGGACAATTCTTATTTTTGTGATCCCAATTTAAATAATATCAGTAACAAACTACTTATCTATCTTTATCAGTATAATCTCACATAATATGTCTTCGATTGTAGTAAATAACATGAAATAGTAAGGTTATGTGGCCCTCCATACCAACAGAGTAGTGACTAGTGACCCTTTGGGAAAAAAGGTTGCACACCCCTGATTTAGATGCTGATAACACTACGTTTTCACTCATAAGTGGTGGAGCTACTGACGATGTTTCCATATTGACTAAACATTTTCCGACCAATTATGATATATCTTTTTATTTCATTTTCAGTATCTTTAATTGTAGAGTATGATAATGTGTCAGGTGCTAAAGCTGACTTTAGATCATGATAATAAACAAATATTACAGTTGGTTGGAAAACGTTTGGTAAATAGAAGAGGATCATGAAAGACTTCCTCTGATTTAAAGCGCAAAGTTTACAAGCCATGTATAGTGCCAGCTATAATCTACGGACATGAGAATTGGAAACTGACGAAGGCGATGGAGACAGAGTAAAGGGCACAGGGGAGAATGGAGAGTTCATTGGTAGAGAATAACGCTGAAAGAGAGAAAGAGGGCGAGTTGGGTGATAGAGCAGACTGTAGTGAAAAATATTGTGGAGGCTGAAAAAGGAGGAAATGGAATTGGGCAGGAAGGAAAGTTAGCGCGAAAAAAAAAAATAAAGGCGATATGGCAAGTGTGTCACTGAGTGGACGCCGCGAGAAGGGAAGTGTGTACACGGGAAACCAGACAGAATGTGGTGAGACGAGACAGAGAAGTTTGCAGGAGTGATGTGGTAGAGGTTGGCACAGTAGTGTGAGTCATAGAATAGTATGGCAGACCTTTGTGGTGCAGTGGACTCGAAATGGATGATTTGATTGATAGTCACTTGTTTAGTTTCAATTTTATTTTGAACTTCAGAATTGAAAATCACTCATACTCAAGGAAAGTCTCAAGGTACATAGACATACACGAGCAATTGCACACGTATTAACACAAAACAAATGACGTGCACATTATGCATATAATGCAACGTTTCCTAACTACTGTAGAAAATGTTTTTTTTTAAACACTTGCATTTATCTATGCCGGTGGCGTTTTAGTTTCCATAAATTTTTTGTTGGTGTGCTTTCAGCTACACTCTGTGCACTCAACATACCATTTAGTAACTAAATTCTTGGAACGTGACTTTACTATTATTGTCACCCTTGTCACCGCTGTCACCGCCCGTTGCAGTAATTCTCTAGAGTTGTTCTTGTGATAAAATAGTTCTTAAGGCCCCATGCCTATTCTTCTTTCAAGCTTGAGGGGTGAATTAAATGAGGGTGATTTTTTATCTCTTCATTCTGCTACTTGGTCTTGTGATCTACACCCAGAGAGTCCCGTTGGAATCCCTCTACAGTACGTCAAGCCACCTTCGTTCTGACGTCACTATTTCATTCATCCAATATCCTTTTACTTCTCAAACAAGTGCCACTCCTTAAGGGCATGATGTCATGAACTGCCGCGCGCTAATGAGGACGGTTCGAAGAAAGCTGTAATTTATCGATGACTTTGAACGCATAAGAATGATTGGTAAAGCGAAAGGAGTAGATGATAATGCTAGTCGCCTCCTTACTGGTTGGCATTTTTTTTTCCCTTCTTTTTTTCTTTCTGGCTCCTGCCTTAGGTAGAGAAAGGGATCGTTATTGAAGAGGCTTATAGTGTGAGGACTTTAGAGATTTGTCAGAATGGCGGGGTTCAGTTTTGTATAAGAACATAAGAATGAAGGAGACTGCAAGAGACCATAAGGTCTACATTAGGCAGCTCCGTATCCATCACCACCTGTCATCCCCATCCATATAGTTGTCTAATCGTTTCTTAAAACAACTGATAGTTTCAGCGCTTACTACATGGTTACTAAGTTTATTCCATTCGTCGACCACCCTATTAGTAAACCAATTCTTGCCTATTTCCTTTTTAAATTTAAATTTGTCCAGTTTATAACCGTTACTGCGAGTCCTGTGGTAAAAAGGAGGAGACAAAAGAGACGGGTGGAGAAAATGTTGGAAAAGAAAGAGGAGGGGAAGAGGAGCAGCAGCAGGAACAGAAAGAGGATGAGGAAGGGGAGGAGGATTAACAGGAGGAGGAGGAGGATAGGAGAAAAGAGAATAATATAAAGGAATGAGGAAGAGAAGGAATAATAGAAAGATGAAAAAAGGAGAAGCAAGAAATGAGAGGAGGTTGGGAGCGATGGGAGGAAGGCAAGGGAGGAGAAGAAAGAGATGAGTAGGTGAGGAGGAAAAGAAATGGGAAACATAGGAGGAGGAGGAGATGGAGGAGGAGGAGGAGGAGAAAGAGTAGGGGGAGTAGGGGTTAGAGAAAGAGGAATGGGAGGAGGAGGAGGAGGTGAAAATGTAGAAGGTGAAGGTGAATGGGAGCAGCGGGTACAGAAAGAGTAGTATATATTAGGAGAAGAGTGAGAAGCAGAAAGAAGAGTAAGAGAGGAGAAAGAGGAATAGGAGGGGTGGCTGGGGATAAAATTTAAATAGGAGAAGAAATAAGAATAAGAGTTGAAGGTGTCAGTTAGCGAGAAGTCAGTCGTCTTGATATCTATCTATCTATCTATATCTATCTATCTGTCTATCTCTCTCTCTCTCTCTCTCTCTCTCTCTCTCTCTCTCTCTCTCTCTCTCTCTCTCTCTCTCTCTCTCTCTCTATATATATATATATATATATATATATATATATATATATATATATATATATGATTCGAATTAAGTTGACGACGGTTTGGAACGACAGAGGGGAGGGTGGGGAGGATGAGGATGATTGAATGTTGCTGATGAAAGTTGACGCTTTAGCCGACGGGTATCTGGAGGGGGGGAGGGCGCTTCCTCGGTTGAATGAAATCACCTGGCGGCAGCGAGAGTGGGTTGTGGAAGTCTTTACTTTGCTGAATAAAATCGGCTGACGGTAGCCAAGACGGCTGTATTAATCTTCAGTAATAGTGACAGGGTTTAGTTACCGTGGGACGGGACGGCTACAAATGCGCGCCCTCCCAACTTGTCTTGTTTGACGCCAAGGTTGTGGCAAGACTTCCCTTATGGCCTAGATGGAATATTCGTCTAAATCATACGCAACAAAACAATGAATATACATGTGGTAGTTTGATTTTTTTTAACTGCATCTTTCTAAAGAAATAATACTAATGCATATTTTTGCAGTTACAAAATGTTACTTTTCATTTGCGCCCTTCCTTGTGACATTTTTCCATGCACGTGTCAAATCAGATCCAACAGTCAGCTGAGTAAAACCGTATGGGATTAGTGTGTGTGTATGTGTGCGTGTGTGTGTGATTCACCATCACGTGTTGGACTCGTGATCGACAGCTATTTCCCTCCCGGAAGAGAACTCAGAGTTCATATATGACCGATCTATGGGTAATGTGGCCCTTACATGCAGACACACAACTCCCCGCCCACGAGAGTTGGAGTACTCAGCGCAACAATACTGAAAATGTTTCAGCCCTAGACGGGATTCGAACCCGGACCACCGTAGTGAGCCATCGTGTGTGCGTGTGTGTGTGTGTGTGTATGTGTGTGCATGCGTGCGTGCGTGCGTGTGTGTGTGCGTGCGTGCGTGCCCATGGTTATTCATTTCACCAGAGAATAGAATCCCGGGACGAACGGGGTAGGAATCGTTGATGGAAATCCTGTTGAAGTAAAGAACCACATCTTAACTGACTGATACCGTGTGGAATTGGCACATTATTTTGTAATTATGTAATTATAGCTTTGTTGAGTATTTGGTATGATTTTAAATGTAGTTCTCTGGTAGAAAAAATGCAACAGTGCAACAACCGAATGATGTGTTTTTGTCGATTTCTGATATATTAATTATGGGTCAGATTCGGGTGTCTGCCTCAATCCAGGTGATCTGATCGACCGATGCGCCTCGATACCTCCTTCAACGCCTACTTCGGGACTGTGAACGCACCCCAACGTCAGGATAACGTAGGAGCGGTGTCTTCTGCTCTTCGATGGGCTGTGAGCCATCGCTGGAGGTCGTTGAAGGAGGCGATGATCGCCTTCAGACACCGCAGCCTCCTTACGAAGCTCTGCCTGGTCACCCAGGTCCTCGTGGGAGTTTTGGTCGTCTTCGTCAGCGTGGCAGAGCAGGAGCTCGATTGGACTGATTTTTACAACCGGGAGAACCTCGTTGATTTTGGAAGAGCAAAACCTTAATTTTTATGGTTTCCATACACTGTTAACGAGAATGGGTGAAAAAAGTTTATATCCTCCATCACGAATATTTGCTTTTGGTCGTTTTGGGCTTTCTTGGCTTGTATTCTCCTCAGGTTGCGTCGCTTATTCACAGTTACTACAAACTTTACTACAAGGTTCTTGAACGCGTGGATTGTAGAAAAAAAAATTGTGGTCAGCGGAACCAGTTCAGAAGGATCCACGTTAGCTACGTCATGCGTGAACTTATCCAGCTATCGATTATCGGGTTTGGAATAGTATTTTTGGATTTCGTTTTCGAGTGGCGTTACACCCTGTACGAGATCGAAGTCCTCTAAAGCCGCGTCCACATTTGTTGCATTTCCACGTATCGTATCATCTTTGCTTACCACCTAGTGATACGATACGGTACAACAGGGTATTGTACCCACTTGTTGCGTATCCGCCTGCTGTATACGGATACGCAACAAGTGGGTACAATACCCTGTTGCACCGTATCGTATCACTAGGTGGTACACAAAGATGATATGATACGTGGAAATGCACCAAGTGTGGACCCGGCTTAACGCTATTTCGGGATTGAGGAACCCACGAGTTCGTTCGAACTCTCCCCCTCTTGGTTTAAGAGTTCCCTTGGCCCGAAGCTAAGGTTCTTCGGCGCCAGTTCGTTTGACTACAGTTGCCATGACCTACTGCAGGGCCTTTTTCAACTTCCTACATTTCTGGAACTTGGACCTTATCTTCGTCGGTGTCTTGGGCATCGCGAGGCGGGTTTATGTGTCCGTTCTCCATCAGGAGAGATCTCCGTCAAAGTACCGCTTCAGAAGAGGACGCAGCTGCCTATAGCACATAGGAATGTTATTTCCTGCGCCAACACCATTTTTCAGATGAATCACTTGAACCCCATTCCACCCCCCAAACAGCCTCGTTATCGAACCGACTGAAGCGCTGGAGATGACCTCCCTAAGGAGGCTTTAAGATCTTTCGGAAAGGGAAAATCCCCTTCAGAAGGCTTGAGGATGACAATCCGTGTTAAACGAAACGACCTAAAAGAAGAAAATCATAATGATATATATCATTCTCATGAAAACCAAATGGACACATTTCTATCCGGAAGCACCCACAGAATTTATTTTTAAACGAGTCAAACGGGCACATGTATCTGCAAGACATTTTTTTTTTTTCGGCACTTTTGGACGGGTTTCTCCCCTCAGCTGAATAAAATGAATTTGAGCTAAGTAGTCTTTCTCACTCTACGTAATGATTTATGTTCTCTTCATGTACCCGTCAACCTTTCGACGTCTACTCGTCTACGACGTCCCTCGGCTAACAAAAAAAAAAAAGAAAAAAAAATTAAAATAAAATAGAATAAAATGATATAAAATATAATAAAATAAATCCTCTGGCGGTACCAGAAACAACCCTAAGTCACATATGGACGCCACCTTCCTAATCAAGATAGATCTAGTCCTCCAAGGTCTTGCACAGGCGTTTCCCTCGGGTGAGTAACACCGTTAGGAGGCAACCAGAACCAATACAAATCGAAAATAATCTTCAAAGAGTTACCGGACATTGCGTGCCCTCGGGAGAAGAATAGAATAGCCTGGCAACAGGTAGAAAAGTACTAAATATATGTTGTACCGGTTGTGATCTACCTTCTCCAACTCTATGCCCCGCATTAAGAATATTATTCTGTCTGACACCAGCTGATATTACTCTGGTCATTGTATGTTGATTCTGTTGTGGATAATGTTCGTTGATTTTATTTGTTCCTTTTCCTTCTGGCTAACGTTAATTTGTTCGAAATTTAGTTGATGTTATTGAAGAAAACGACCGTTTTAATTCTTATTTCCGTCCGTGAACATCATTCGATTAAAACACAAGCTAAGGATAAGACCTCGTGTGGCACCAGTGCTGACCCCCCCCCACTCACTACCCCAAAGCTGAATAAAGTCGTTTGCAAAAAGGGCGTCGTTTAGTATACGAAGCTAAGGAATCACTGGTAATTTTGCAAGGTATCCAAACTTCTGCAAATTTGCGAGAAAAAAAATATGGTAATATTGATAAAAAAATCAGTCTCGTAACTTTGAAAAATACTAATTTTACAAGAAAAATCTGGTAACTTAGCAAAAAAAGTCTGGTAACTTTACAAAGAAAAATCAGGCAACTTTGAAAGAGAGAGTGCGACAGCGCACACGTTTCATCGTGTCGGGTGTGGTTTCGAGGGAGGAGATTGTCAATGTTGACTACATATTTTCTCTCGACGAAAAAATATTTGAAGAAGAGGAGGTGATGGAAAAAAATAGATATTTTAAGTCATTGTTGTTCAGTTTCCATGCAAACTACTTCGTAGTCTTGTATGGATTTAACATTTTCTATATGATTTGCACGCGCTCACGCACAAGTGCACGCACGCATGTGCACGTACATGCATATATGCATTCGTACATGTATAAGAATGTAAATAGAAATGCATGCATGCATACATTAATACATTCACACACACACACACACACACACACACACACACACACACACACACACACACACACACACACACACACACACACACACACACACACACACACACACACACGAGAGAGAGAGAGAGAGAGAGAGAGAGACTATTTTGTGTATGGGCGACGATAATCAGCACTTCTATCATTGGTGACAATATTGCGCCAGAGGTGGAATCCTAAAAGTGGTCAAGAAAATGTTTAAGAAGGGCAGCAGCAAAGAGGGATAGTAGGAAATAATAATTAAATCGGCATTCTCTTTTGAGTGGTGTGTGTGTGTGTGTGTGTGTGTGTGTGTGTGTGTGTGTGTGTGTGTGTGTGTGTGTGTGTGTGTGTGTGTGTGTGTGAGAGAGAGAGAGAGAGAGAGAGAGAGAGAGTGAAGGGGTATGAGTGAGAAAGAGATGGAGATGTGAGATATTTTACGACCGTGACATCACCTGTGGGAGTGAACAGGTTTGCTTGTGCAGTTATACAGGCAGAAAGGAATGTTATGTTTTGCCAGTTCGTTGGCAATGTGCCTCTGAATCGATTGGGGCCCAGTGGTAAAGGTTGTAGTATTTTATCGTGGTAGACATCGGATGGCTTTTATTCAATGATCCAGAAGACTAGGTGTGGCGTCCATGAAACCGTTTAGACACACTTTTTTGGGGGGTGTTTACTGCCATATCAGAAAATAGATCGAAATGCTTGGTGTAACACTTTGGCTGCGCACGGGAGGTCCTGAATAAAATTGGCTTTCGGTAGCCTAGGCACATTTGTCGTGAGTAGCATAAAAATAATATTACACGAATCAGCGACAGAGGCCCGGCAGGCAAAACACCGATACGACAAAACGCCAAATGGACGACATGGCCCAAAACTTGGTAAACATTGACTATTTAGTTATTTGCCAATGTGATGTGTAGAGATCGCCGATGCAGTGTGAAATTTAACCAAAAGATGGTTTAGGTGCAATTATTGGCACGTGATGATGAGAAATAGGGTAGTTCCGTATCAAAGTATTGTGTACTTCGCGGGTGCTGCGTTATTACGTATGATAATTACAAAATAACGAAAAGGATCACAATCGTGAATGTGTGACAAAGAATGCGTAACATGTAAAGCCCAAAAAGGCAATTTAAAGAGTTGTAATGAATTTGGTTTCATTGGTCAAATAACCCCCGTCTGGGGGATGACCAATAAGATAAAATGGTGCGGTATAAACTCTGCATTAGTATGCAGTCGATACTTTAGGGACTATGTGGGGGGCCCCTACGGACCAGAGCCACATGTCATTTTGTCTATGGTAGTGGAAATCTCTAATCATAGAGAAATGCTACTTTAATGTACTGTGACTGTCCCTCCATTATGCTGTCACATTCCCTCTCAATAATTCCCTGTACCACTTCTTTGAGTAAATATTTCCATTTTCACCTTCCCCTGTAGTAGGGGAAAAAGAATACTGCTACCAAGTCTTCCCACTCGCGCCGTAAAGGCGGCTAAAACGGAACGAAGTGTAGGACTAGGCATCCTACTCTCTCTAGCTCCAAAGGGGCATTCCCGTGAGAAGCCAAGGCATAAGAGGGTCTGGGAGGAGTTTTCCAACCAGAGCCTAAAGGTTTGGGTCTTTTGATGTGTTTGTGTGTAGTGCAGATGAGAGTAAAAGGGAAGAGATATACAGGATGTTTGTGAGAGAGAAGATTGATGTGTTAGCATTAAGTGAGACTAAATTGAAAGGGAGGAGTGATTTTGATTTTAGAAGTGTAGTGGTAAGGGTGTCGGAAGTGAGGAGAGAAAGAGGATGGGAAAGGGTGGCTCTACTAGTGAGGAGGTAAGTAAGCGAGTGGTTGAGTGGAAGGTTTCTTCAGGGTTAATATGGATAAAGGTGAAACCGGGAACAGAGATGTGGGCCTTTGTAAACGTATATGGGGCTGGTAGTGAGAAGAGTGTAGAGGAAAGGGATGCTTTTTTGGACTGATTTAAGTGAATGCGTAGAGTGTTTTAGGAGGATTTTCAGTGTAGTGGTATTGGGAGATCTAAATGTTAGAGTAGGGGGTGAACCAATAGATGGAGTTGTTGGGAAGTGTGGAATGCCTGTTAAAATTATCTGGAAAGGAAGAAAGTTTAGGAAGAAATATTATGAGAAATAGGCAACTGGGAATGGCTGCAAAGAGGAGATTGTATGGAAGGGTGATTGTGTCTGAAAAGAGAGAGGCTGGAGGAAGTGGATAGTTTTAGGTACTTAGGGTCACGTATGACAGGAAAGGGAGTAGAGGTGGAGGTAAATTGTAGATTGAGAGAAGCAAGCAAATGCCTTGGGGTGTTAAGAAATGTTATGAGAAATAGACAACTGGGAATGGATGCAAGGAGTGATTGTGCCGACGGCATTGTATGGAGCAGAGACTTGGAATTTAAGAGAGGAAATTTTAAATGTGATTGAAATGAAATGTTTAAGAAGTATGGTAGGAGTTACTGGATTGGATAGAGTGAGAAACGATGAAGTGAAGAGGAGAGCGGGAGTGGAAAGGGAGATGGCAGATAAAGCTGATGGAAGATTATTGAGATGGTTTGGGGATATGGAAATAATGAGTGATGAAAGAGGTCTGAAAGGCGGAGGTTGAGGGTGAACTTGAGGGGACGACCTAAGATGAGATGGATAGATAGATGGATGGATAGGATGAAAGGGGCGCTAAGCAAGAGGGGATGTCTATTGAGCAAGGAAGGGAGAAGGCAGGAGTAGGGAGGAGTGGAGAATGACTGTGTATGTATGATACTGTTATGTAAGGAAGGGAGGGATGAGGGAGGGAGTAGGGGGTGCTTATATGTGAATGATATTTTGACGCGGCTCAAGGGGATTTTTCCCAGTCTTCTCTTTTTCTGCATAAGGGGACGGAGAGTGTGGGTCGCTGATTAAGTGAAGCGGCCTTGCTGTGGGTGCACTGTCTTGCTGCATTGCGTTTGACTCAGGGTAGTTGACGGATGCACAAATGACCCGTCATCCGCGAGGAGCTGAGATGGGAGTGACGAAGGGGATGGTAGAAGGGAGTGAAATGTGTGGGAATAGTTATGTGCCTCTGACTTGGCTACCTCCCTTATAAGGAGGTAAAAGTTCTCGGTATATAGATAGCACCTATCTAAGTGCTACTAAAAGTATGTGATCTACTTTTCGAAAATGATCTACGAAATGATACATCACTTAAAGTGAATTATCTACATTTACCAAATAGCATAAGTTAAATTATTATGCCTAAATACCAGGATATATATATATATATATATATATATATATATATATATATATATATATATATATATATATATATATACTCGTATATATATAATATATTCACTGTCTTTACCAGTTTTGACAACTTGCAAAAAGACAGTGTTTGTGGACTTCTCGAGCTCATGTCGACGTATCTTAATGAGGGTGAAATTGAAGCTTCGCTTAAATACAAAAATTTACCAAATAGAGGAACGTGGGAAACCTGTGGAGAGTTTAGTTTGTGGTGACCTAGTACGAAGCCGACAGTTACTTTCCACACAATTTATAACCAGAAACAACTATTTTTTGTAACAAATATTTAATTTGCATTTTTTTTTTGTATTTAACATGTTTGTGTATTCATAAAATGTAGAAACGAGGTCACCTTAAATGTAGACCACATACTTAAGCAGCAACCTTTCTGTAGATCATATACTTAAGCAGAAACCTGTCTGTAGATCACATGCTTAAGTAGCACTGATAGATAGGTCAAATATAACAAACTAGTTCATTTGATAAATCGCTTGGTTGTGTTCTGTCGATTTATGACCGATAGACTAAGTAGAACTATACATTACCTTATTTATACCTTTCAGCTAGTCTAATAAGAAACCGCGCTTTAATGAATGTGTGTGCGTGTGTGTGTGTGTGTGTGTGTGTATATATGTGTGTGTATATATGTGTGTGTGTGTGTGTGTGTGAGTGCATGTCTGCGTACATGTGTGCGTGTGTGCGTGCATGTGTGCGTGCATGTGTGTGTGTGTGTGTGTGTGTGTGTGTGTGTGTGTGTGTGTGTGTGTGTATTTGAAGGTTTCTCGTGCTTCAAAGACCAACATAGAAGAAGCAAACAAGAGGCAGTGGTTTTTACTTCAGCCCTTACGCAGTCTAGACCCGCGTTTCCCAACCTTTTCCGACCATAGCACCCCCTGTTGTCGTGTCTGAGCATTCCAGCACCCCTATCTTGTTATTAGAAGGATAAAAGAAAATGAAGTGTACTGCTTGATGATTTATTTTCTTGATTCCTTAGAACTGAAACAAATTGGCAATATTGTTTGTAGAAGAAATAAGAACACCCTAGAAAAATAATATAGCATGGAAAAAGTAAAATATGCACAAGTAGGTAATCAATGATACATATATCAATGTGATTTTTGTGTGCATCACTTCCCAGCACCCCCTATAATTGATTTCAGCACCCCGAGGGGGGTGCTAGCACCTCAGGTTAAGAAACGCTGTTCTAGACCAAGGCGACATTGTGGCAAAGCCGACGCTGCTGCTGTCTGGTGAGGCCAGAGACCCGATTGAGTCAGCACCATTGTTCCACCTGACTCGTTCATAGCCGCGCTCGACAAAAACAAAGTCAGAGCTGCAGGTGGGTCTAGATATAACCCCCCTGGACGGAATCTGGACGAAACATCTTCTGACCATCTGATACTAATAATGATACACTCACCAGGACAACCCCCTTTTAAATTAGATTTTTTTTCTTGTGGGTGGGGGCATGTTTGTGATGTTGACCTACAGCTGGATTTTCTATATGTAGGTATATTGTCATTGCTGCCTCGACAGTGACCACTGGAGAGCAGAGGTAGGGAGAAAGAAATGAATAAAAATGGCATCGGATCTGCTAATACGGAATGAAAGATCAAGAGGACATAACAACAACAATAATAATAATGATTTATAATTTATCATTATTATTATTATTATTGTTGTTGTTGTTGTAAGCTATAGACAGACTGCTTGGAGGGAAGAAACAAAAATTGCCACACACAAACACTAAATTATGGAACGAATTGGAAGAAGATATAGTTCGAGCGGACGCTATGAATGAATTTAAAGTTTGACAAATGGAGATATAGACGGGATCCCTTAAGCACAGCTCCAATTGCCTAATTAAGGTTAACACACTTACATACTGCTTGACGGTGCAGTAGTACTATTCTGGATCGCTAATTCAGTGACCCGAGTTCGAGTCTCGCCCAGGGTTGAAAAAAAAAAAAAATTACGAGCCGACACTCCAACTCTGGTTGACAAAGATTCTGTGTGTGAGTGTAAGGTCACAGCATTAACCATATATCGGGCCATATATGAGATCTGAACTCTCATCCGGGAGAGTGATAGCTGTCTGTTACGAGTCCAACACGTGACCCAAGACCATACTCGTGAATCACACGAGTGGATGCACGTGTAAAACTCAAATGAAACATGGAGGACGGAGAGATCGAGGCAATTGGCTGTAATATCCACATCCTTCCCGTGCTCCCAGCGGTGACAAACTGATTAATGCATTGTTCATGCGCGTATGTACAGTATATGCATGTATTCATGTATATATGACTATCTGTAAATATACATATGTATATGCATGTAAGAATTTATGTAGGAACACATGTATGTGTATGCATATTCACACACATTATATATATATATTATATATATATATAATATATATATATATATAATATATATATATTATATATATCAAGTCACCTCTGAGTCTACGCTTTTTTAGGGAAAACAGATTCATGTGTTTTAGTCGATTTTCGTATGATTTATTTTTGATATTTGGAATCAGTTTTGTGGCTCGCCGTTGTACTTTTTCCAGTCTGTCAATGTCTTTAATGAGATTCGGTGACCATACGGAAACAGCATATTCCAAATGTGGACGAACTAACGATTTATATAGCTTGTTAATGAGTGATGGACTTTTGAAATCAAAAGATCGCGCAATCAGTCCTAGAATCTTATTTGCTTTCTCAGAGGCTGAAATACACTGCTTGGATGATTTGAGGTCGTTACTGATAATTACGCCGAGATCTTTTTCACTATCCACTTTTGTTAACGAATTTCCAAATAACTTGTAATCGTACTTACTGTTATTTTTACCTATGTGCATTACCTTGCATTTACTTGTGTTAAATTTCATTAGCCACTTTTCAGACCATTGCTGTAATTGATCTAAATCTTCTTGAATATCTAATTGGTTTGAGTGATCATTTGCCACTCCGCACAGTTTTGTATCATCAGCAAATTTGGAAACAGTAGATTTTAGTCCATGGTCTATATCATTTATATATACTATGAATAGAAGTGGCCCAAGAACGGAACCCTGAGGAACTCCACTTGTAACATTTTTCCATCTAGAAGTTTTTCCATTTAAAACAACTCTGTTTTCGACCATTCAACCAATTACTAGTCCAACCTAATAGGCTACCACTTATTCCGTGTAAAGCTAATTTAGTAAGTAGTCTTTCGTGTGGGACGGTATCAAAAGCTTTTGCAAAGTCTAGATATATTAAATGTATATTGTTTCTTTTGTCATAATTCGAGATAACTGTGTTGTAGAATTCGAGTAAGTTAGTCACGCAAGAACGTTTCCGTCTGAAACCCAGCTGGCTATCATTTATCAAACGGTTACTTTCTAAATGATGTTCGATAGCATCTCTGATGATAGTTTCCATTATTTTTCCTACGATTGAAGTCAAACTTATAGTCCTATAGTTATTTGGCTTCTTTTTGTCACCTTTTTTGAATATGGGAGTAACGTTAGCTAGCTTCCATTCTCTTGGGACATCTCCGGATATGATGGATTTCTTGAAAATAATTTCTAATGGAACAACAATCTCATTTTTCATTTCCTTTAAGATTCTTGGATGCCAACCGTCAGGCCCTGGTGTTTTATTAACTTTGAGTTTATCTATACACCTTTTGATTTTTTCTTTTGTTATATTCACCGTAGTGAGTTTACCCTAGACTTTTCACAGGTTTCAGTTTGGAATTCACTTTGAGGTGTTTCGTTTACGAATACCGAGCTAAAATAATTGTTTAAGATATTACACATTCCTTCATTTGAATATTCAAGTTGACCGTCATCAGATAATAGTGGACCAATGTGATTCCTAACAACCTTTTTATCTCTAATGTAACTATAGAATTCTTTGGGATTCTCTTTGGATTTATCAGCGATGTTCATTTCGTATTGTCGTTTTCTTTTTCTTATTGTCTTTTTTAAATCTCTCTGTATTGATACATAACTTTCATAGTCATTAGATGCACCCGAGCACTCATATTTCTTATAAGCTTGTCTCTTTTTAGCAATAGTTTTTGTCTTTATTTGTACTTTTTGTCAACTGGACTGGGAACCATATTGCTAGTTGGTCTTGGAACTAACCTAATGTTTTGTAGACTTCTATTGTGTGGCAGCAACCACTGCAGCGTACTCCAACCTAAATATAAATCGGGTTTTCGACGAAATTGTAAATGTGTGTATTTGCCAAGTTTTAGCATGCGGGTTTGGAGTTATGCTACTTATTCACTTATCAGACTTTGCCCTGAATTCTTTTATATTTAGTTCTAGAATGTTTGCTACAACCACCTACTCTCATCGGAACTGACCACTCGTCCACGGCCAACTGGTCCACAAAACTGCAACCCTGGACAACTCGTCCACGCACAATTTTTTTGTGATATGTAATTTGATCAGTTTCTTATACATTTTACCCACGTTTTTATATATTATGCCATGTCCTTAAGGGAAAATACTACATAAATTTTATATATTAGGCCATCTGAGATGTGAATCAGCTTAAGGTATGAGGGAGGTGTGATAAGTACCTTTTGATGCAAGTTGGAGCACATCTGAGGTGTTAGTTTTAGAAGATGTGAGGAAGGCGTGATAAGCATCATCATATATGGTTTCACATAATACTAATATTATCTTAATATGACAATTGTTTAATGTTTTTAAAAATATTAAAAAACTGAAAACATTACAAGAACATATGCAATACAGCATATATAGATTAAAGAACAAAACTGGAAAGCTTTGTAGAAATCTTAGTTGTGGACGAGTTGACCACCCAGGACGCGTTGTCCGGGTGTGCAGTTTCGTGGACCAGTTGTCCAATGATGAGTTGTCCTAGAATCCTCTCATCAGCCCCCTCAAACAACAATGACACCCACCGCATCTAATATATGACACCCCTCCATACATCTGCATAATAAACAGGACTTTTAACCAAACTATAAACACTCGTAACTAACTAGATCAGTATATGGTTCTTATAATGTACAATGACGGTGTGTGTATATATATATATATATATATATATATATAATTGTGTGTATATATATATATATATATATATATATATATATATATATATATATGGTACATACATATATAATGTATATATGTATATATATATATGTATATATATATATGTGTGTATATATATATATGTATATATATGTATATATGTATACATATGTATATGTGTATATATATGTATGTATATGTATATATAAGCATATATATGCATATATATGTATATATATGCATATATATGCATATGAATATGTATATATATTATATATATATGTATATATATGTATATGTATATATATGCATATGTATGTATATATATGCATATATATGTATATATATGCATATATATGTATATATATGCATATATATGCATATGAATATGCATTATATATATATATGCATGCATATATATGTATATATATATGCATATATATGTATACGAGGTCCATTCAAAAAATATCCGACCTCGGTCCATAAAAGGAAAAATAATTTACCATTCAGGAATCTATTTTTGTGGCAGTTGACGGCACCCTTACTGCGCATGCGTGGAAATTTTAAAAGCTGTAGTGCGCGCCAGTTCCCAGCTGTTAAGGCTAGAGTGCAGTCATCCAGTACGTACTCGTCGGATTATCGTCCTTACGCAACATGTCGGAGCGCATCGAGCAGCGCTATTGCATTAAGTTCTGCCACAAGCTTGGTGATACGCAAGTGCAAACTATCCAGAAGATTCAGCAAGCCTTTGGCGATGAAGCCATGGGAATAACACAGATAAAGGAGTGGTATAACCGCTTCAAGCAAGGATAAACCTCAGTTGAGAGCAAGCCACGGTCTGGCAGGCCATCCACCAGCAGAAACGAAGAATTCATTGCGAATGTTCGTCGAATAGTGGAGGACGACCGTTGTATAACCATCAACGAGATTGTCGGAGAAGTAGGAATAAGCACAGGATCAGTTCATACAATTTTAACCGAAGATTTGGCCATGCGACGAGTGTCTGCAAAATTTGTTCCAAAGTTGCTGGTGGAACAGCAGAAACAACTCCGCCTGGAAATTGTACAAGACCTGGTTGACTGTGCTAACAGTGATTCTGACTTCATGAAGACCATCATCACTGGTGATGAGACATGGGTGTATGGATACGACCCGGAAACAAAATTTCAGTCATCACAATGGAAGCATCAGACATCACCAAGACCAAAAAAAGCACGACAGGTTCGGAGCAACGTCAAGGTAATGTTGACATGTTTTTTTGACTCCAGTGGTATTGTGCATCATGAATATGCACCAGCAGGACAAACAATAAAGGAGTATTATATGGAAGTTATGCGACACCTTCGCGATGCTGTGCGACGAAAACGACCGCAAATGTGGGCTGCGCGCAACCATGACAATGCACCTGCTCATTCTGCCCACCTGATCCAAGCTTACCTGGCCAAAAACAATACTCCACTTGTTCGGCACCCTCCCTACTCTCCAGACGTGGCACCTTGTGACTTCTGGCTCTTCCCTAAACTGAAAACAACCCTTAAAGGGAAGCGCTTTGAGTCGAGAGAGGAAATTATGAGAAAAACGACGGCAGAGCTCTACAACATTCCAATTTCGGCATTCCAGAGATATTACCAGCAGTGGCAGCACCGCTGGGAGAAGTGTGTGCACTCCCAAGGGGAGTACTTTGAAGGTGATTGAATAAAATTTTTGAAATGTACACAAATCTTTTCTTTATGGACCAAGGTCGGATACTTTTTGAATTGACCTCGTATATATGCATATATATGCATATATATGTATATATATATATACAGGTTGACATTAAAAAATCCGGCAACCTCGGGACCTGAGGACTGCCGGATTTTTTAAAATGCCGGATTTTTGAAGTTTATAATTTTGTATGGTGTACCCCGTATATATCTAAAGAAAATTATCACCTGTACAGTCCTTTAATGGGAAAAATAAACACTAAGTGAAAAGCAAATGAAATTTTATTATTCACGAACTAAATAAAACACAGTAAAGATAGTTATACAGAATTTTAATTCAATTTTAATAAAACATAAAACTGATCCACCGAAGAATTTTAATTAAAGTAAATAAAATACTCCGTACTGTACTTCTTAGGAAAGAAGCTAAATAGCAGATGGGCTTTTTACACATAATGTCGTATGTTTCACAAATGGTCCACACAGACACATTGTTACCAAGTTTTTTGATATTTCCACTTTCTCTGCGATCGATAACGCATGATGTTTGCGTTTTATGCCACATTTCTTCTTTGTTGATTCCATATTGGGGCTATACAACAACAAATAAATGTTATAATGAGGAGAATAATGAGAAAAATGAGCAGGATTACTTGTTAGCAGGTGGAAGCATGAACCAACAGCTGATTCTGGCGTAAGCGGCAGCTCCAGAAAACAGTGGCGCACCAACGCGGGAAATATGAAAATCAAAATGCACTCCCGAAATCTGTCCCGGATTTCTGAAGGTTCCGGATTTATGGTTGCCGGATTTTTGAATGTCAACCTGTATATATATATGCATATGAATATGTATATATATTATATATATATATGTATATATATTTGTATATATATGCATATATATATAATATATATACATACATACATATACCAAGGCTTTTTCCCCCTTCCAAGGGAGGTAGCCAAAAAGGGAAAGGCATAAAAACACTCCCACCCATTTCATCCCTAAATACACTCCACACCCCTCCCACCCTTCCTCTCATCTGAGCACCTCCTGGATGACGGGTCATCCCTGCACCCTGCCCACCGCCCTGGGTCAGAAGCAGTGTCGCAAGACACAGTACATCCACAGCGAGGCCGCTTCATTTAATCGGCGAGCCCCCCTCTCCGTCCCCCTTTGCATATAAGGCGAGGACGGGGAGAAATCCCTTCGGGCTGCGTCAAAATTTACTCACACATACTACCCCACCCCCCACTTCCCCGCCCATTCCTCCTCATGCAGTCACAACATCATCCATATACAACCATTCTCCACTCACCTCTGTCTTCCGTCCTCTCCCTTCCTTCCTCAACAGACATTCCCCTCTTCCCCAAAGCCCCCTTCACCCCATCCATCCACCTCATCCTAGGACGTCCCCTCATGTTCACTCCCTCCACATCTGCCTTCCATACCTCTTTTACTAGTCTTTCTTCACTCATTCTTTCCATGTGTCCAAACCATCCTAATATTCTTTCATCAACCCTATCTCCCAAATCCTTTTTCACCCCTGTTCTCCTCCTCACCTCCTCATTTCTCACTCTATCTAGCCTAGTAACCCCCACCATACTTCTCAGACACCTCATCTCAAATACATTCAAACTCCTTCTCTCTTCTTCTCTTATGTTCCACGTTTCTGCCCCATACAGTGCTGTTGGCACAATCACTCCTTCATACAGTCTCCTCTTCGCATCCATTCCCAAATGTCTATTCCTCATTACACTCTTTAAACCACCAAGGCATTTACTCGCTTCTCTCAATCTACATTCTACCTCCACCTTCACTCCACCTTTTCCTGCTACACTTGCACCCAAGTATCTAAAACTATCCACTTCCTCCAGTCGCTCTCCCTTAATGTTCACTTCCAGTCTACTGCCACTTTCACCCCTTGTACATCTCATCACCTTACTTTTACCCACATTTATCTTTAGCTTTCTTCTATCACATACTCTCCCAAACTCTGCCACCAGCTTCCTCAATCCCTCCTCTGACCCTGCCACAAGCGCAGTGTCGTCCGCAAACAACAGCTGGCTCACCTCCCACTTTTCTCCATTTTCTTTAACCATCTCCAATCCCTGACTCACTACCCTAGCATTCACCTCTCGCACCACCCCATCCATGTATAATTTGAACAGCCAGGGCGACATAACGCATCCTTGACGAAGTCCCACCTTTACTTCAAACCACTCACTCTCTCCATTTCTAATCCTAACACATGCTCTACTACTCTCATAAAAACTCTTGACAGCTCCCAAAAGCTTTCCTCCTATCCCATAAATCTGCATAACCTCCCACAGTGCCTTTCTGTCTACCCTATCATAAGCCTTTTCCAGATCCATGAAAGCCCAAAAAACATCCTTCCCCTTTCCTATAGCTTTCTCACATATCTGTCTTACCACAAAGATCTGATCTACACAACCTCTACCCGTCCTAAATCCACACTGTTCCTCACCAATTACTCCCTCTGTTCCTCTCCTAATCCTCTCAATTAAGATCCTCCCATAAGCCTTCCCTACTACACTCAACAGGCTAATCCCTCTGAAATTACTACATTCACACTTGTCCCCTTTTCCCTTGTAAATATATATATGTATATGTATATATATATATATATATATATATATATACATATACATACATATACATATATATATATATATATATATACACTGCTCGACAAGGATGTACGAACGGTTAGCGAGAATGAGTGATGAGTGTTGAGAACTGTTTTTGCTGAAATGCACAATTTCATATAAAAAGTTAGCATAAGGTTGCATTATTTGACCTATTTTCTTTAAAATGTGTGATTTCCATGTAATTTGATCAAAGAGAAGTTACGTTTTTATCTACAAAATTAACAACTACATACCGTCCGACTCACTAATTGCCGACCTCAACAAAAACAATGACGGTTTTTGCTCAAATGCACAATTTTATATAAAAAATTAGCATATGGTTGCATTATTTGACATATTTTCTTTAAGATGTGTGATTTCCATGTAATTTGATCAATGAGAAAATACGTTTTATCCTCTGCAAAATTACTAACAATAGCTATGAATACCGTCCGGTTTTTGCTGAAATGCACAATTTTATACAAAAAATTAGTATATAGTTGCATTATTTGACCTATTTTCTTTAAAATGTGTGATTTTCATGCAATGTGATCAAAGAGAAGTTACATTTTTATCCTCTGCAAAATTGCCGACCGACTCGCTCATAGTCGACAAAAAACTCGAACAAGAACGGTTTTTGCTGAAATGCACGATTTTATATAAAAAATTAGCATATGGTTGCTTTATTTGACCTATTTTCTTTAAAATGTGTGATTTCCATGCAATTTGAGCAAAGACAAGTTACGTTTTTATCCTCTGCAAAATTACCGACAACAGCTATGAATACCGTCCGACTCGCTCATAGCCGACCAAACTCGAACACGGACGTTTTTTGCTGAAATGCACCATTTTATATAAAAGAAATAGCATATGATTGCATTATTTGACCTATTTTCTTTAAAATGTGTGATTTCCATGTAATTTGATAAAAAAAAAAAAGTTACGTTTTTATCCTCTGCAAACTTACCGACCACAGCTACGGTTTTTGCTGAAATGCACGATTGGTCAAATTACATGAAAATCACATATTTGAAAGAAAATAGTCGAAATAATTTAACTATATACAATCTATTACACTAATAACACAATAGTAAGAAACTTAATAGAGTGTAGTTTTGATCCATACCACCAGTGATCATACATGGCGGGCTGGACGAATCGTAGCTGTGGTCGGTAACATTACAGAGGATAAAAGCATAACTTCTCTTTGATCAAATTACATGGAAATCACACATTTTAAAGAAAATAGGTCAAATAATGCAACCATATGCTAATTTTTATATAAAATTGTGCATTTACCGTATTTTCCGGCTTAAAATGCGCATCGGGTTATAATGCGCACCCATACACTTCGTTATCTCAGTACACAGATAGCGCGCACCGACGTATAACGCGCATGCCCGATCGCATTTGTCTATAACGCAGTTTTACCTCGGTATTT
>NC_134801.1:10117566-10125066 GCF_046742065.1 Oratosquilla oratoria
AGGGAGAGGAAAGGGAATCACTGGTAGACGATCTCGACTTCCTAAGTCGGTGATTGGCAGACAGTTGTTTGGTCCTTCTCCGTTCATCACGTGAAGCATCTTGGCTAAACTGAAGATGCAGTTGTTGAAGTCTAAACTGAAGAGGATTTTATGTTTGTGGCTGTTGTATCCATTGCTGGTATACGGAGCCAGGCTGCTCCTGGCCCTATGGCAGGGTGCGGGTTTTTAGCCTGTACGCATGTGTGTGTGTGTTGGGTGGGGTTGGTGATGTTATTCGTTCTCGAGCTTTGGGAAATGAATTACCCTCCGATCACGCTGTTCATGAGTTGTACAAGGAAGCCCGGTTTCTCGGGCAACGGGTTATGCAGTTGCAGTCTTGATTGAGCGGGAACGAGATCCTCACAACAATCCCCCCCCCCCTCTTCCCCTCTCGCATATTACTGAAATTTTAATAACTCACGAACCCACACCCACGTGGTGGGAAGTGAGAAACCTCTGGTAGGGCAAAGTCCTGCCAGTTGCACTGAGCCTTTTTTTTTTTTTCCTTTAAGGCTGACTAATCATCCGTACAAAGGAGCCGGCCGAGTCGATCACTTCACTCCGCTCTATTCATTCCTCTTACAACACACAGGGGAATGAAGTGGCGGTATTTTTGTTCCCATCCTCCACCCCGCCCCCAGAGGTGGACCGAAGAAGATCGTACTGTTGGTTGAAATCCAGGGATAATGCGTGCAGACCAGATCCACGCACATACGTGTGCGACACACACACGGCCACACACACACACACACACACACACACACACACACACACACACACACACACACACACACACACACACACACACACACACACACACACACACGAACACGGACACACACACACACACAGGCGCAATTGATAGAGTTCCCAGCTGACACTACGGATGTCCGGGATCGGATCCCGCCCAGGGCTAAAATAATTTCAGCATCGCTGCGAGTCGTTACTCCAACTCTTGTGTGCGGGGAGTGGGGTGCGTGTGTGCGTGTAAGGTCATAGATCGGTCATATGCCAGCTCTGAGCTCTCTTCCGTGAGGGAAATAGCTGTCGATCACGAGTCCAGCATGTGATCAGACCATGGTGAATCACACACACACACACACACACACACACACACACACACACACACACACACACACACACACACGCACACACGACTCGTGGCGCAGTGGTTAGAGTTTGTATCCGCCACCACGGCGGTTCGGGTTGGAATCCCGCCCAGGGCTGAAATAATTTCAGTATCGCTGCGCTACGGGTCGTTACTCCAACTATCGTGGGCGGGGAATTTTGTGTGTGTGCGTGTGTGTGTGTGTGTGTGTGTGTGTGTGTGTGCGCGTGTAAGGTTACAAATTACCCATAGATCGGTCATATATGAGCTCTCTTCCGGGAGGGAAATAGCTGTCGATCACGAGACCAACACGTGATCCAAGACCATGGTGAATCACACACACACACACACACACACACACACACACACACACACACACACACACACACACACACACACACACACACACACACAGAGACACACACGGCCAACACACACACGGCCAACACACACACACGCACCCACGGACGCACATACACGCACGCACAATTAGCCTCAGAGTGAAAGCAACACAAGCTACGATAATCCATTAAAAGAAAGGCTTATTTCTGTTAATATTTGTGTATTAATTTTGGCCGCGGCAATTTCGTGAGCAGCTGGGACGTCGCCCGTCTCGTACATTTTATGGCAAGTTGGTCGCCATTGTTTATTCCCCCCCACCCCTCTTTTTCCACCTTTTCTTTTCGTTCTTAAATCTACCGAGATTATTAACACAATTAACACAGTATTGATGACGGAATTGGTCTGGGATTTTAATTAATTTCAGTTCAATACCCCTAATGCAATGTCGGTTTTCTTGGAGATTCGTTCCTTCATTTTGAAGTTTTGGATAAGTTTTGTCAGGTAACATACATAGATTTGCATGACTGTATCCGTGGACCATTTCTCCCACAGGAGTCCTACTTCCACTGGGCCTTCGGCGTGCTCGAGCCCGGCTGGTTCGGGGCCTTCGAGGTGGACACAGGCCGGACGATCCTATTCTGCCCCCGGTTCCCAGCCTCTTACGCCACGTGGATGGGCCGCATCGTCCCCCCGGAAGAGTTCCGAGAGCGCTACCAGGTCGACGAGGTCCACCACGTCGATGAGGTGAGTATCGATCGGAGCCAAAACGTTATGATTCGTCGTCGTCTTCTTCCTCTTCTTCTTCTTCTTCTTCTTCTTGACTTGGGGGGCGACCAGCCCGCCCGGAGGCGGAAACCGAATTACCCTCCTCTGTTCCCTGTGTCTCTTTGTTGGTCTCTCTCTCTCTCTCTCTCTCTCTCTCTCTCTCTCTCTCTCTCTCTCTCTCTCTCTCTCTCTCTCTCTCTCTCTCTCTCTCTCTCTCTCTCTCTCTCTCTCTCTCTCTCTCTCTCTCTCTCTCTCTCTCTCTCTCTCTCTCTCTCTCTCTCTCTCTCTCTCTCTCTCACTCTCACTCTCTCTGGCTGCCGTTATAGTCTTATAGCAGTGCAATTTAATCTTGCCAAGGGCGGAATTCATCCCAAATCGATTATTCGGCCTAAATGCGTTCCAGCTCTGTAGAGACGCCCTTGATCCCATGATGCAGGCCGGAGATGCGTGCTGTCGCAGGGCGGGCGATTGCAGCCCTGACGTTGGACCCTCAGGGGAATAAAATCGCTTGGCAACAGCCAGAATAAACACGAGTTGATTGTCAAATCCACTGCAGGCTTTGCTAGATTTTTTTGTCGCTAGACGATTTTATTTACTTGATGGAGACATCCAGCCCCTAAAGGCATAAACTCGAGATTAGTCTTTTCAATTCGATGAAGACTAACTATTTTGATTTCTAGGGGTTGTTTGTCATGGAGACAAATAAGAGGAAAAGTTATCCCCTTCCCATACACACGCACACGCACACACACACACACACACACACACACACACACACACACACACACACACACACACACACACACACAATACGGTACGGAAGATGTTTGCATGAGTTTATATATAATGTAAAAACTTGTATATGATTTGAACGAAGCCCACTATTTCGTGGACTTGGTGAAGGCGTTGTACAGGGTATGGCGGTGAGGCAAGTGTGGTGTGCCGGCGCGGCGTACCAGGTGTGGGTACATGACGACCCGCTTCGTGTTCTGCGAAACGGCACAAGCAAGCAAGCAAGCAAGCAAGCAAGCGTGATGCAAGCAGGTTGCATTTAAAGACGCCGTGCTAATAGCGCCCTTCTCTCTGCGTCGAGGAGGAGGAGGAGGACGAGGCGTGTGGCATGATCGTGCGCAAAAGGACCTGCTGACCTCTCGGTTTCTGTTTATTCACGCCCCCCCCCCACCCCCGTTTCTCCTCCTCCACCTCCTCCTCTTCCTTCTCCGCCACCACCATCACCACCTTTTCTTCATCTTTTTATTCTCTTCCTATCCCCCATCTCCTCTCCTTCTTCTCTTCTCCATGTCCACCCCTTCCTTCTCCTGTCTTTCTCTGGTCTTTTCTCCTTCCCTTCCTCCCTTTTTCTTCACTTCATTTCTTAATTTTTTTATCTTGTTATCCTCATCTCCTCTCTTCTCTTCCTCCATCTCCTCCCCTTCTCTTCCTCCATCTCCTCCCTCATCTCCTCTCCTTCTCTTCTCATCCTCCATATCCTTCGCTTCCTCTTCTTCTCTTGTCTTTCTCTCCTCCTTATCCTCCTCCTCTTCCTCCATATCCTCCTCTTCTCCCCCTCTTCTCCCTTCTCTTCTTCTTCCTTTTCCATCTCTTCCTCCCCCACCTTCTGTCCTCCGTCCTCCAACTCTTCTTCCTTCCCTCCTCCTCCTCTTCCACCTCCTCCACTTAACTTGTTTCCTATACTTCCTCCTTCTAATCCATTCTTTACCCTCTTCCACTTTTCTTGATCCTCGGTCTGTTCCTCCTTAAACTTCTCAGTATAATTCTCCTCCTCCTCACTCCTCCATTCTCTTCTTCCTCTCCTTGAACCGTATCCACTCCATCCTCCTCCTCCTTCTTCTCCCCTTCCTCCTTTTTATTTTCTCCTTCTCCATTATTCCTCTTTCTCTGCTCATCCTTACATCTCCCCTCCTCCACTTTCCTCTTTCCTCCACGTCCACTTTTACCTTATCGTCTTCTTCCTAATATTCGACTTCCTCCTCCTCCTCCTCCTCCCCCTCCCCCTCATCCTGATCCTCATCTTGCTGCACTTGATCCTCCATTTTTTTTACCTTTTCAAATTCTCCCCTTCCTCCTCCTACTCTTCCTCCGCCTCCTTTCATTTTCTTCCCCTCCACTACTTCCTCCTCCACCTCTCCTCCTTAACCCCTTCTCATCATTTTCCACAATC
Organism: Oratosquilla oratoria; assembly: GCF_046742065.1. Classification (NCBI taxonomy): domain Eukaryota; kingdom Metazoa; phylum Arthropoda; class Malacostraca; order Stomatopoda; family Squillidae; genus Oratosquilla; species Oratosquilla oratoria. The sequence continues at coordinate 10,122,003 of NC_134801.1, forward strand.
TTCTCCACATCCTTCCCCTCCTCGCCTTTTCCTCCACCTCCTTCCTTTCCTCCCTTTCCTCGTTCTCATTCTTCTCCTGTTCCTCCACTTGTCTCTCCTCCTCTTCCTCCTCCTTCGCCTATTCTTCCTGTTCCACCTCCTCCTCGTCTTCTCTTTCTCCTTTTCCTTCCCCGGTCTCCTTTTCACCATTCTCCTTCTCCCCTTCATTGTTCTCTCCCTCCTCCTCCTCCTCCTCCTCCTCCTCTTCCACTTCTGTTTGGCAAGGTGCTCGTCCTCAGCGAACCCCGTCGAGGGTTTCAAAGACTCCAGGACAGAAAATGCGGCTGTGATTTGCGAAGTTCCCCCTGCCCCTCAGGGGGTCTCTTCTGCGCGAGGCGGCGGAGACTTCTGGGGACAAAGTCGGAGGTTGGAGGAGGAGCAGGAGGAGGATACTGGAGAAGGAGGAGGAGGAGAAGGAAGAGGGTTTGGTCCTGGCATCGAGTTCTTAGGATCCTCAGGGTCGCTGAGTCAATGGAAGCTGCCCGCGATGATGTTGAGGTGAGAAGAAGAAAGATGAAGCCTCCAAGGTGATTGAGTGCAGAAAGGATGGTAGGAGAGTGTGGCCAAAGGATTTGTTTATATTCTTTTTAAACGCGCACACACACACACACACACACACACACACACACACACACACACACACACACACACACACACACACACACACACACACACACACATATATATATATATATATATATATATATATATATATATAAGCACGTAGAGTTATAAACGACATTATTGTGGTAGTTATTAATTTTTTTCATCGTATTCTCAATTTTCCCGATTAAGATTCTGTCATAAACGGGTGAACTGAAACTACAGTAGGTCTCCGTATTCTTCCATTTCATATCTTTTAATTGTAGAGCTCAACGTTTCGTCTTGAGAAAGACATTTTCAAGAGTAAACTGCAATAACAAAAAGTACACAATCACATACAGCAACGATGACAATTGTACAAAAATAAATTATACATGAACAATTCTGGTAAAATATGAGAAAGATACAATATAATTACACACATCAAGAGAAAATTAAATAAGAACAATTTTGATAATATGTAGGGAAGGTGCAATACAAAAGAGTGCTAAGAAAGCGGGTACTTACATTTAAAGGTAGGTGTGGAAAATTACAAGCATGATATACATACATACATATTCCAAAGGCTTTTTCCCCCCTTACACGAGATGTAGCCAAAAGACAAAGGCATAGAAACCACTCCCACCCATTTCATCCCCTATATACTCCACTCCCCTCTATCCTCTTCCCTCTTCCCTCCCTTTTATCTTGGCACTTGGATGACGGGTAATCCCTGCATCTTGTCCACTGCCCTGGGTCAGAAGCAGTGTCGCAAGACACAGCACATCCACAGTAAGGCCACTTCATTAATTCGGTGACCCCCCTCTCGGTCCACTCATGCAGAAAAGGAGAAGACGGGGAGAAACCCCTTCGGGCTTCTTCAATTTACTTCTCATACATATTCCCTCACCCCAATTCCCCACCCACTCCCCTCATGCATCACAGCATTATCCATATACAACATTTTTCCATTCACCCCTATCTTCCGTCATCTCCCGCCCTTCCTCAACAGACATTCCCCTCTTTCCCAATGTCCCTTTTACCCCATCCATCCATCTCATCCTAGGTCGCCCCCTCATGTTCACTCCTTTCACCTCTGCCTTCCACATCTCTTTTACTAGTCGTTCTTCACTCATTCTTTCCATGTGTCCAAACCATCTTAATATTCTTTCATCAACCCTGTCTCCCAACTCCCTTTCCACCCCTGTTCTCCTCACCTCCTCATTTCTCACTCTATCTAGCCTAGTAACCCCCATCATACTTCTCAGACACACTCAAACTCCTTTTCTCTTCCTCTCTTATGTTCCATGTTTCTGCCCCGTACAGTGCTATTTGCACAATCACTCCTTCATACAATCTCCTCTTAGCATCCATTCCCAAATGTCTATATCTCATTACACTTTTTAACCTCCCAAGGTATTTACTCGCTTCTCTCAATGTACATTCTACCTGCACCCCCACTCCTTTTCCTGTCACATTCGCATCCAAGTATCTGAAACTATCCGCTTCCTCCAGTCTCTCTCCCTTAATACTCACTTCCAGCCTGCTGCCACTCTCTCCCCTTGTACATCTCACCATGTGAGATCGAAACCTTTATTGGTACTACGTTTCGCTTGTTACAGCTTTTTCAAGTACAGACATGACACACACTCTGAGCACATATAAGCCAACAGGGAAGGAACTGGGAGAGGTTATCAGGGAGGGGTGGGTGGTAGGTGGAGGGGGAGGGGGGAGGGGGACGGGTGGGACTTGGTGGAGACAAAGGAGGACATTTCGGACAGTTTGTTGAAGTGGACTAAGGGGGACATTTCATACATTTATTTAATGCGGGTAACAGATGGATGATAGGAGGGGCGATGTTAAACATGCCTCTGTTCTGCTCAATGGTTTTGAAGCTTTGAATGGCGGCCGCTTCGAGGCATTTTCTCCTCACCCTGTCTGGTTCACTAAACAGAAGTTCTGCGTTATCCCAATCCATCAGGTGGTCGTTGGTGTTCCGGTGGATAACACAGGCGTTGGTGGTGATGTTGTTCCGGGAATCGTAGCGATGCTCCCGGATCCGGGTCTTCAGGTCACGGGAGGTCTCGCCGATGTATACTTTATCACATCCAGCACAGGGTATGCGGTAGACACCAGCGTTTTTTCCCCACATCTCGTCCTGGCTGTCACTCCTTCTTGAGAGCTCTTTGATAGTTCTGCTGGACTGGCCCACTACCTGAATGTTGCAACGCCCAAGTGTCCGGGTGAGGGTGGCGGTGACGCTGCTGGCTGGAAGGATAAGCCTCCTAGCTGGATCTTTTGTTGGTTCCCGCCCTTCCATTATTTTGAGTGCCTTTTTCTTACACTGGTGGATGATGCACTCTGGATATTTTAATTTCTGAAAAACCTCATTTATGTGCCTAAACTCGTCCTCTAAGAATTCAGGGCTACATATTCTGAGAGC
>NC_134801.1:10130066-10142566 GCF_046742065.1 Oratosquilla oratoria
CTTGGCGTAACGTACGGTACATCCATGTCATTCAAGCAACGTATCACAAACATAAGGACTAAATACACACCTAGACTTACGCGCTTAAACCAGTTACAGGAACAACACTTGGACAAAACAAACTAATACTACAGTGTACAAAGCCGCTCAGTAATTAATTGTGCGAGCCCCGCATGGGCTTCTAATCTCACTTAGACACACCACAACACCTTACAGACCATACAAAACAAAGCCCTAAAGACATTACAGGCTGCATAATTGCAACACCTACAGACCAATTACACCATGAGACGAAAGTCTTCAAAGTCAAGGATCACCTTGACTTTAGAGAGACACGAGCACTTCCTGCAGCCTCCATAAACACAACACACCCACAACGCTACATAGTAGAACAGCTACATACGCCAAGAAACATCAAAACAACACCCAAATACCTTTATCACACACAAATAATCACTTCTCTTCCTACACAACCACCAGACACCAGCCTCCAAAACATATCCATAATCATATCACTCACTGCTCCATCAACAAGCTGAAAGACCATACATTGCTGCATGCTAGACTTCTTGATATCCATCCCTCTGAATCCTCTCCCTCCCCCCCAAAAAAAAGGACACAGTCCACCTGACCTGGCCAGACTGCGATGCGGCCACCATCCAGCCCTCTGTGCTACCAAAAGAGGCTGGATGACTTCATCGCAGATAACTATCCCGGATGTAACACTTCACCCCATACTATACAACACATTATGGAAGACTACATTGTACACAATTATGCACACCAACAACACAACATATACATTAAAAGGGATTTTTGGGAAAACCCCGTTCCAGCCGTGGCGTTCCTCAAGGAGACGGGACTGCTCGGCCAGTCTAGAGAACAACAGCAATCGGTCGTCTCGTCATCTCGTAATGTCACCATAAAACAAGACTGGCGAGCGCGCTCACACACACACACACACACACACACACACACACACACACACACACACACACACACACACACACACACACACACACACACACACACACACACACACACACACACACACACACACACACGCACACTGCGTTTCGAGTCGTTACTTCAACTCTCGTGGGTGGGGAGTTGGGTGGGTGTGTGTGTGCGTGTAAGGTCACAGCATTACCCATACATCGGTCATATATGAACTGTGAGCTCTCTTCCGGGAGGAAAATAGCTGTCGATCAAGAGTCCAACACGTGATCCAAGGCCATGGTGAATCTCACACACACACACACACACACACACACACACACACACACACACACACACACACACACACACACACACGCGCGCGCGCACATACACATATATATATATACGCACACACATGCTGTATACGCACGCACGCTCTCCAGTTAAATTATATGAACTCTGTATGTCCTATATATTTACAACTCGGCGGCCTTTTCTCGTCTCTGATACATTACCAGCTCATCTCCATTGTCGCGCCGCCATAGTTGAAATGATCACCACCCCAAACTCATCATCATCATCATGATGGCAGTGTCGGCATGACTTGGCTGTCGGTACATAATGGTGATGTGTGCTCCATTTAGACGCGGGGGCACAATTTATTGCATAATTTGCGCTTGGACTGTCTCGCTTAACTAGACAGTACGTTGGTCTATTACAACACATAGAGCGGGCGACATCGTCAGTGTAGCCCACATCACAATCAAGCAATTAAAAGTCGTCCGAATTTGAGTGGAATAGTATGACGATACGTCACGACTGGGAAGCGACGAAGCTACTGTCTTCATACTTGACCCGTTTGTGTTAATAAAGAAGTCACGCGAAAAAAAAAATGCTTACTTCGAAACACTCTGTGCCCCTAGGGGTTGAATTCAAGTGGCTGCCATACACACGGTCTTAGACTTAGACATTATCATGAGCATCATCATTGTTATCGTTATTTATTGTTATTATTATTATCATTATTATTATTGTTGTTATTATTATTATTATTATTATTATTATTATATTATTATCATTATCATAATTATTATTGCTATTATTATTATTATTATTACTATTATTATTATTATTATTATCATTATTTGTTATTATTATCATTTTGTTATTGTCATCGATATTATTACTGTTATTATTAGTAGTACATTGTACTTGCTACACAGTACATAAACACATTTTTCTGCCAACCATTTCTTAATACCTATGTACTGCGGTGAATATTTGTGTCGTTCTGATACGGCGTGGGTTAGGTTCAGGCTTCAGCAGTCGAACTTTAGAGGGGGTTTACACGGTCTAACGGTTCGTCGAACGCGGTTCGACAGACACGTGTTTAAAGTGATGTGTGAACGTGTGAACGGGGTATTTGGTTGTCGAACACGTTGGTTAAACCCCAAATACCCCGTTCACACGTTCACACATCACTTTAAGCACGTGTCTGTCGAACCGCGTTCGACGAACCGTTAGACCGTGTAAACCCCCTCTTATGGTGATCAGCACAACGATGTTGGCGCTTCTGCGTCGGTCGTCGTGGCAGACCAACGGACACAACGGTCGCAGATGGACCCGGCGCCCCCAACTTTACGATTGGAATTATTACAGCAGCACTTAGTGGACGGACATTTCGCTAACGTGCATTTTACTCTGATTATTAAGCGTAAATTGTATAGCACAAATGATTACTTATAATGCAATACGATACGGCAATGTGTAGAATACGAGTACTAATTAGAAAATGTATTCCTAAAATATAGGTAAAGTATTGGTATTAAGAATACAATATTAATGAATATATTTGATGTACTCAGTAGCATCGGGAAAATGTACATTACGCACACACACACACACACACACACACACACACACACACACACACACACACACACACACACACACACACACACACACACACACACACACACACACACACACACACACACCAAAATGCATTTTCTTCCTTATGACAGGGGTGGCCGAGTCAAAATATACACTCGCCGTTCACCTATTCCACATCCATTTAAAAACCCATTTGTTGCCCTTGATATCGTAGCACCTTGTGAGTGAATTTCTGTTTTGTAAAATTCGGGAGTGAAGCTCCCACGGGCTTTTGATGTGAGCCCGTTTGGAGGGTGATTTGACTTATGAGTGTGTGGGCCCAACCACACACATACATTCACAAGATGTGCATACGCATGTAAAATACGTATGCACATCTCGGCGAATGCACCCTTCAGATGTATCAGTGCTGGTGTTACAAGTGGTGTTGTACAGTGAATTACATGTATATATAAATATAGATTTATAGGAGGGGGGCTGACACTCCACCAGCCGACGCAGTTCGTAATCGCTTAAGTGGCGGCATAGGCGACGCACAAGACCCTTAGATGTTGTCGGAGGCCCTCTCCTCAGAAAAGCAGTTGCGGGGCAATGCTGGAGGTAGTGCTTGAGGGTGGCTTCAGGGTGGCTACAGTGGTGGCATCTTCTTTCTGCAGGTGTCGAATTTCTCTTGATTTCCCAGAGACAACGGTCCTCCAGTCGCAGACGGAAGAGCAGAGTTTCCACTTTTCTAGGTGTATATTGTGAGTGAAGGTACCCCGCTCATTTCATAGGTCAGAGGCAGCAAAACACAGCAACACCTCAGCAGGGCCTGATAACCGAAGCTGGTTTATCCCTACCGCTTCCTTACATTGTCAACCCCCCTCGCCCTCCCCACGTCACCCAACTGAGAAAATAAACTAGACAAGAACTCCCATCGAGCCTCGTCATTTCCTCGTCTATGCACAACCGCTCTCCATTTGCAACTATTTTTTGCCTTCCCTGCTCGAGAGATTTTCATTTTGCATCCAGTGCTCCTTTCAATCCGTCCATCTACCTCACTCTCAATTTTTCCTTCAAATTAACTCCACCTCCACCTTTCATACCCTTTTTTGCTTGTCTTTCTTTACTCGTTCTTTCGTATGCCCAAACCATCCCAGTATTGTTTGATTATCCCTGTCTGCCAGATCTCTTTCCACCTCCGGTCTGTGCCTCACGTCCACATTTCTCACTCCATCCATCCTCATTACCCGTACCATAATTCTCAGACAGTCGTGTGTACAACTATTCCATCATACATTCTCCATTTACATTCATTCCCACGTACCTACTGTAGCTCTCATGACATTTTTCAGTTCCCCCATACATTTACTCGCTTCCCTTACTGTAAAATTCACCACCACCCCTAACCCTTCCTTTCCCTGCTTTGTATAACCTGAAATGCTTAGGTTTGCCACTTTAAATTCGTCTCCAGCACACTGCCTCTTTGTACTTGTCAACACCTTTTGTCCACACACACACTAACACACACATACACACACTAACACATACACACTTATTATAGCATTATAATGAACCAAATTTGATATATTTTGTAACGTCATATATATTTTCTTGTGTATCTCTGTCCACCACGCCCAGATCTTCCAACCACTTTTGAGAAACCAACTCACACGTCACCAACCTGAGAGAGAGAGAGAGAGAGAGAGAGAGAGAGAGAGAGAGAGAGAGAGAGAGAGAGAGAGAGAGAGAGAGAGAGAGTGAGATAGAGAGGCAGGGGGAAGAAGAAATATAGAAGGAAAGAGGGAGGGAGTGATTCCCTGTGTGGGAACTCCGCCACGTCCTGTCTGACATTTTTGCTCAGATAAAGACTGGCTGGCGTGGAAGGAGCGGATGTCGTCTATTGTGGGATGGACGAGAGGAGTGGACGTCATCCATGAAGGTGGGAAGTGGGGAGGTCAGGAGTGGACGTCTTCTATAGGATGTACATCAAGAATCGAAGTCTTTTGTACCGGAAATGTCAGACCGCGGACGATAGAGTGGGTGTTGTGTTGTCGTGAAGGAGAGTGGGCATGCCGCAAGTATCTCGTGTAACAAGTTTATTTTCTCATTTTCTGGGTTAAAAGGAGATGAAATCCAGAGCGGTTGTGGATTTGCGCACGAGCCTTTGGGTTCATGTTGATTCAACGCTTTACTGATTACCTATATTTTTGTGTGTTTGATTTTGCCCAGCTATCATGGCGGAGTCTGTATATACATGAGCGATTACACGAGTGAGTGAAGTGTATCCTTACGTGACACTTCGTATGATGTGCACTACGTTTTTTTTTTTGTAAGCTTGTGTACATGTGCGTGTGTATGCGCCCGTGTAGGCGACAGCTGGACGGCGATGGAGTCTGCCTGTTGCCGCAGTGGCAGCAAAAAATGTAGCTGTTTTCTTCAGCGTTGCAACATTATCGCTTTTGTTGCACTAAAGGACTTCGTTATCTCCCGCGGCCACGCCGGCCTCCCACAGAGGCGCATTGGGCTCCGGTCTCGCCTCGTGACTATAAGGACCCGGGATCGATCCCCGGCCGGAACCAGTGACTTATTAAGGCTGCCCAAAGAGGTCGGCTGCAGTTCAGTGTCTCCCGACACCAGCTTTTCAGGCGACCTCTGCACGATCAGATTTCACAGTAATTCATATTGCACGCAGTCACTGACAGTAGTAGTAATTATGGAATCATGCAGAGGAGGGACATCAGTGTAGGTACAATACATTGTGTCAGTAATATTGATCGGTAAGAACACCTGCGTTTTACTTTTATTTTTTCCCTCAGTTCCAGGCTTCACCACATTCATTGTCTGAATGCTTCACCGAAAGATTACCTCGCCGCTAAACTTGCATGTGTGATTTCATTCTGGCTGCCGATGGGCTATTTTTTATATATTTTTTATATTATTAAATTTATTATTTTTATCACGACTTCTGTATCGAAGGGATTAGAGCTATGGTAAGAGGAACTGATGATGGGAGAATAAAGAGAGGAGAGGTGATGAGTGAGAATTAATAAAGATTAGGAGGGAGAATGGAGGAATAGTGAAGGAAGAGAAAAAAAAAAGTGTGGAAAGGAAGGGCGAAGGAAGGGAGGGAGGGATGGACAGGGCAAATCGCCCGGGATCGTTTGGTAGGGAGAAGATAGTAAAAAAAAAAAAAATGAAAATAAAGATAAAATAAAGTGGAGGTGGGAGAGAAGATAACAGACAAGGAAGAAAAGGGAGGGATGATGGTAGGTTGGTCTCGTGAAGGAGGGGGCGGTTAAGAGGGCGAGGTTGGTGAAGACACCTCAGGAGACTTGGCCCTTGTAAGAAAGTAAACTGAAAGAGATGTCTGCTGGTTGACGCCAGACGCTTTTATTCAGGCTGGGAAGATCACCGTTCCTGGCAGAGTAAGTGGTGCTCATTTTATGACGCGCAGGATCTCCTGCCATCATGCAACGCACGTGTTTCTAATTGTTTCCTCCCGTCCGTTTACTGGCCAGGGAGGTGGTGCCGGCGACGTCAGTGCTGGGGAGGCGGGAGTGGGAGGCAATCCGGCTGGCTAGATGGTCGCGGAGGAGGAGGAGGAGGAGAGAGAGAGAGAAAAGGAGCTGGATTAGGAGAAACAGGACTGAGAGAAATAGGGTTAGGAGGAGCAGCAGGATTAGGATTAGGAACAGCAGCACGTTAGGAGGAGGAACAGGACAATTAAGAATGTCAGTATAAGGAGGAGGACGAACAGAACTAGGAGGAAAAGTAGAATAAAGAGGAGTAGGAGAATGCGGAGGGAGAGGAGGAGGAGGAGAAGGAGAAGCACGAGAGAATAATTTTCGAGTTGGAGAGTACCTTTGAGAACTCCCATGACGAGCTTTCTACAAAACTCCCGTTTAGTGGTGCGAAAAATTCGTTGAGATTTTGGGGATTCTCCTGATTTTTTCTCTCTTTTTTTCAGAAAAAAAAATGACGCGGTGACGTGCTCTTTTTAAACTTATTTGGGGGAATTGATTGAAATAAGTTTACCCTTGATGGATGGGGTTCCCTCGGGTATATAAGCGACAGGCGGAACACGTGAATAAGTCGTTCTTCGTCTCATCTCGAACATGGGACGGGGCCATGCTTGTGAAAGTGTTTCTGGTTCTCTAGCGTCCATCAACACTTTTTGTGTAAGGATTAAACCCTTTATTAGGCAACGCCCTAAGTTGAATAAAATCGTATGACACTTGCCATGATAGAATGTATAGAGTACGTCGCTGTAGTAGCAGATAGGGAAGAATTCTTTCTTTTTCCTCTTCTTATTCCTTTCCTTCTTTTTCTTCTTATTCCTTTCCTTCTTTTTCTTCTCAGTCCCACCCTTGATTACGGTCGACATTGGCTTTTTTCGCAGCGGAAGATTTTCCATCAAGAAGTAAAAGAAAGAAAGAAAGAAGAAGAAAAATAATAACAGCCGTAATCTGCGGATTTCTGGAGTGACCTCGCCAACTCTTTTTTTTCCTGTGATTTAAATCAGCCACTCCAGTATCCGAAAGGGGGGGGGAAGGAATTGACCGTGATTGATTTGATACCACTTGTCGGAGACCTTGTGGAGGACCTCCATGACCTCATAGAGGATCGTAGGAAGGACCTTAAAGGACCTCAAGGAGGTACTTAAGAAGGACCTTGAGATGGACCATAAGGACCTCGAGTAAGATTTTAGGAAGGACCTCAAAGAGGTCCTTAAAAAGAAACTCGAGATAGACCGTAAGGACCTCGAGTAGGACCTTGAGAAGGACCTTAAAAAGGACCTCAAAAAGGACCTCAAAGGGGTCCTTGAGAAGGACCTTGAAATGATCCTTAAGAAGGACCTCGAGTAGGATCTTAGGAAGGTCCTCGAGAAGGGCCTTAAAAAGACCTCATGGAGGACCTTAAAAGGACCTCATGGAGGATCTTAAGAAGGACCTCGGGTAGGACCTTAAAAGGGAACTCGAGATGGACCTTGAGAAGGACTTCGAGTAGGATCTTGGGAAGGACCTTAAAAAGGACCTCTGGGTTGATCTTTAGAAGGACCTCGAGGAGAACCATAAGCAGGACCTCGAGGAAGACCTCCGGAAGGTGCATCTGAAAGAGCATCTCGGGGTTGAGACGCAGATCGATTCTCTCGAGCCCTGTATGCCTCCATAGCCCCGAGCACGTTTCCACTTGCACGTTCGTCTGAACGGCCCGTTCGCTCTTGTACGTTCGCTCTCGCACGTATTCCTTGCATAGACCAACTTGCGTCGTTCTTCTGGCCTCGCTTTGTTGGGACGTGAGAGCTCATAGGGGTGTGCGTATTTACGAGCGTGTATTGGTTCTTGTGTATGTGTGAATGTATTTGTGCATGTATACTGTAAATGTGTGTGCTTGCAGGATGGCAATGTCTTTCCCTTAACTTCCTTTTCCCTGTCCTAATCTTTCTGTTGTCCCTTTCCTTTTTCTCTTTTTTTTTTCTTTTCTTCTCTCTGCTCATCTTTCTTCTCTTCCTTCTCGTTTTCTCTTCTTTCCTCCTCCTCCTTCTCGCATCTCTTATTGCCCGTGGTCCGAGTTACCGACTCGCCTTCGTCCGTTTCCTGACTCAATCCCCCCCCTTCTCCCTTCCTCCTTCCCCCTTCCCTCGTCCCCCTTCCTCCTTCCACCCGGGACCCCGGTTTTTCACCATTTCGCCCACTGTCGCCTGACTGCCTCCCGCCTTTCCTCCCTTCTCCTCCCTCTTTCTCTCTATCTCTCTCTTTCTCTCTTTGTCTCTCTTTGTCTCTCTTTTCCAATCCTTTCCCCGTTTCCTGTGTTCTACCTCTCTCGGTACCTCCCCCCCCCGTCATCTTCCCTTCCTTCACTCGTGAGCTGCTCCTCTCGGTCATCCAACTTCCTCTCTCCCTTCTTCCCTTAGTAGTTCTCTTGCCCGATGATGTCCTTCCTTTCTTTCCCCTTATTCTCTTTCCTACCGTTCTTCCTTTCCTCTTTCTTACCTTCCTTCCGGCATTATTTCTCTCCTTTCTCCCGTCCTTCGAATTCCTCTTCTTCCCTTCTTTCCAATTGACTTTATTCCTTCCTTCCTTCCTTCCTTCCTTCTCGTCTGTCGTTCCTACTGTCTCTTTTATCCTGCCTTCTTTCCACCTTTTCCCGTTTTCTTTCTTTTTGGTCCTTGCCTCCTCCTTTCTTTGTTTCCTTTCCTCCTTTTTTTTTATCATAATTTCAACCTTCTTTTCGACCTCCTTTTCTTCCTACTTTCCTTCTTTTCTTCCTTCTCATCTTTTTTTCTTGCCATCTCTCCTTTTTTCTCTCCTTCTTCCTCCTTCTCTTCCTTCCTCTCTTCCTCCCCATCTTTCTACCTCCTTTCCTCCCCATTTCCCTCCCTCTCTTCCTTGCCTCCTTCCTCTCCTCATCCTCCTTTCTTTACTCTCCTTCTTCCTTACTCTCCCCCCTTTTCCTCCTCTTCCCCCTCTCCCTCCCGTCCTCCCCTCATCCTCTGTTCCTTCTCTTCTTTTTCCCTTCCTTTCCTCCACCTTTCCTCACCTCTTCCCCCTTCCTCTCTTCCTTTCCTCTCTTGGTCTCTTCCTCCCCCTCCTCATTCCTTCCCCACATTCTCCCTTCCTCCCCCTCTTCCCACTTCTTCTTCCCTTCCTATTTCACTCATCCTCTTCCTCCCATTTCCTCTTCCAGCCACCTTTTTCCTCTCTCTTCCTTCGTCCCATCCTCCTCCTCCTCCCTCCCTCTCTCCCTTTTCCTCTCTTTTCCTCCCACTTTTACCCTTCTCTTCCTCCCATCTTCCCCCTCTTCCATTTTTCTCCTCCCCCTTATCTTCTCTTCCACTCCTCTTTTCCCCCTTCTCCTCCTTTCCTCTTCTGCGCACCCTTTTCCTTCCACGAATTCTTTTTTTCCTCTTCCTCCCTTCCCCTCCTCTTCCTCTCTTTCTCCTCTTCCCTCTTCTACCTCCTTTCCTCTCCCTCTTCTCCCTTTTCTCCCCCTCTTCCTCCTTTCCTCCCCCTCTTCCTCCTTTCCTCCCCCTCTTCCTCCTTTCCTCCCCCTCTTCCTCCTTTCCTCCCCCTCTTCCTCCTTTCCTCCCCCTCTTCCTCCTTTCCTCCCCCTCTTCCTCCTTTCCTCCCCCTCTTCCTCCTTTCCTCCCCCTCTTCCTCTCTTCCTTCCCCCTCCCCCTCCTTTATCCCTCCCTTACTTCCACTCTCCTCCCTTTCCCTCACCCGCCAGGCCCATTTTCTTTCTCCCTTCCCCTCTTCTTCCTTCCTCCCATCCCCCTCCTATTTTTCCCTTCCTCCCTGTTCCTCCCTGTTCCTCCCTCCCTCCCTCCGCATTCCTCCCATCCTCTTCTTGTGGGAGTCGAGCATGGAAAGCTTAGAATGCCAGTTAGATGATATAAATAATTCAAAAGAAAACCAAAAGAGTGAGTTTGACCAATTTAATGGGATTACGAAATGTTAAAGGAAGAGAGAGATAAGCTAGAGGGCAGTATAAAAGCCAAGGGGAAAATATCAGAAATCAAGAACAGATAAAGACTCGTGAGGAGGAAAGTAGACCAGTTGATAATGGATCAGCAAAGGAGAAAGGAAAGGATAAATTTTTAACGGGAGGTGATAATAGTACTTGAGAATAGAGAAGCGTTGTTGAGAGAGGTAGTAAATAAAGGAGGAGTGTAATATTGTAGTTGGATGGAAAAAAGAACAATGACAGCAGGTGCATAAAGAGGAGACAGAAAGCAAAAGAAATTGTGTCATTAATTATGGACAATAGGGAGGACATGCATAAAGAAATGGAAGAGGTATTTAGTTTAGGCAGATGTATACAAAGAAGTAGACGGCCAATGAAAATAAGGTTTAAATCGAAAAATGAGATAACGAAGAGATTTTGAAATCTGGCAATCAAGGCCGAATACAAGAATGCTTGACTAAGAGGGGAAACAACAGAGGAAGGAGAGAAAACAAGCTGGCTGAGGATGAAAGAAAAATGAATACAATGAGAAAAGGAACGAGCAGGAGAGGAGTATTACTGGAGAGTGATGGGTCAAAAGATGAGAAGATGACACCTGAAAAAATCTAAAGTAAAGGAAAATGAATCAAGAAACTAAAGTTATTGGAAGTGGCTTACTCAAATATAAACGGTTTGACTAAAGCAAGATTAGAGATGACTGTTTAAAGGAGAAAAAAATAAAGTGTGTTTTGTTGATACCAAGCTCAATGACAATATTGTTATATTGGTGGGTGAGGGACAACATAACGTAGGGCAGAGGGGCAGAAGAGGAAAATAGGAGCGATGATAGAAACAAAAGGTGCAGAAGTGGAAATGGGAAAAAGAATTGCAGAGATGATTAATATGGAAATTATAACGGAGGGGCTGGAAAGAGAATTCACAGCGGAATATATCCCACTAAAAACAATAGCATGGAATGAAGCAGAGCACAGTTAATGATAAAGACAACTGAACAATATATTTTTTAAAACGAAAATATAGCTGGTGGGAGATTTTGATCGTGAAGAAAGTAAAATGGAACGGGTGAGAACAGTTGGAAGCGAGGAACCGTGGGACACCACATTGTTGAATATAACAATGAATAATATAATAACCAAATGGGTCAAAGAATCGACAAGTTGTAGACGCAAAGACATACCAGCAAGACTGAACCTGATCCTAGCATATGGTGTCAATGTGGTGTCGGTCAACAAGGGATGAAGAAACGGGTAAAAACAGCCGAATTACATACCTGCGTCCTGAACCTGTACAACAGAGAAAAATGTGTGAAAATTGCAAATATGTTCATAGATGACAGGGATCTCTTGTAGAGTCGTCGGCCTCTTGACCGGCTGGTTCTTGATCATGAGCGTTGGGGACGCCTAGCTTGTCATTTGCAAAGTGGCAATTAAAGGATAATCACAGTACAATTTTCAAATCCAAAATTTCCTAATTGACTTTTAAATTGTCTGTAAATAGATATTTTTTCCGTCGTCCTGGAGTTTTCTTGCGTTATCGGCATTTTTATTTTACCAAAACGATTCGTCTGCTTTACAAGTTTGGAATAGTGGACTGTAAGTCCAAGTACCTAGATATTTTTTAAGTACAAGTACAGTGATTTTGTTATGGACTTGGGTACATGTCTTTGTAACTAAGTACAAGTACTTGATGTGATCAAATAAGTTCCTGTCACAGATTCGTAAAACATGAAAGTAGTTTTCGTTTATACGCATTGATGAGCACACTTAAAAAGTGGGATTCAGTATAGACAAATAAATTAAAATTTTACCTTTAGCATCTTACCGCTTTTATAACAGCATTGCAAAATAAGAACATATACTTTATGAGTAACTTAAATAAGTAATATTCCCTGTGCTGCAAATGCAAAATGCTAACCATATGTTTCACATATCAACAATAAAACTAAATTTGATGCAGAATGTATAGGAAAGTAAGAGGGCATTAAACCTTGTCCCTTGTTCTATGTTAATAATAATCGTTAGTTTTATAATTAGAAATAACAGATAAAGGCATTTACCTAATACTATCATCAAAAAGTTCGCTAGAATCCATATCCAGTACTGTATATAACTTATTTGTACTTAAATGTACTTTTTATTTTTCAAATACTTTGGGTCTAAGTACAAGTACAAGTAGGACAAGTACCATTGAATTTTTAAACTCCGTACATGAAAATCTGT
>NC_134801.1:10152566-10167566 GCF_046742065.1 Oratosquilla oratoria
GGAGAGGGTATTCCAACGGTAGAATATAACCAACCGGGGGTAAGCAGAATAATGCATACAAACAGTGACCATAGGGATGAGATGGGGAGGGCGGGGGGGCGTTGATTCTGTAATCAGTTTCCTGGTGAGCATCTGGAATCGTTCTCGGGAAAAAGAAACACGAATGTTTTTTTTTTTTTTTTCGTTTTTTTTTCTGAACAAGGAAAATGTATTTGATAAACTGACAAATATATCCTCACACAAATGACTAGGCTTTCTGTCGCTGTTACCTAAGTGCCAATTTACAATGGTGGTTCCTGTTGCAGACGTCAAAGAGGAGTATATTTCATCCCTGTTATAGAGAACGAGGACCTGTTGCTGGCTATAAGGTCCTGAGGCCTTGTTTGCATCAAGTAAGGCTTGTGTTCGGACTGTTATAATTGGGAACCAAAGTTGCTCTGGAACCGATGGAACTCTAAAGAGGTGGAACCAACGCTTTTTTAATTGTGCTGTTGCCTCATCAAATAGAAAGGGAGAGAAAAGTGCCTTCTAGAAACACGCACACCATTATATACGAGTATATATATATATATATATATATATATATATATATATATATATATATTGCTATAGTTGGGCATTTATATTTATGCAGCGAATGCACCGAAGGATTGTTCAATCCTTCGGTGCATTCGCTGCATAAATATTAAGAAGATAATTCCCATGCCTTTACCTATACCACCAATGCTATTTGGCCAGGTCATTAGAGAACTTAGCACGACACAGCGCGCCAGCATAAGAAAAGTCGAGAATGTCAGCAAAAAACTCGTGAACGCAGAAGCTGCTGCAAATTTTAATGATATATATATATATATATATATATATATATATATATATATATATATATATAATATGTGTGTGTGTGTGTATGTATGTATATATATATATGTATGTATATGTGTATGTATATATATATGTATATACGTATGTATATGCAAAAAGATCACAACACCACGTGATCCAAAAGATTGCTGATAACCACAGGGAAAAAACGGAAAAGAAAACTAGAATTCCCAAGCGCTTTCGTGGGTGTGAAATATCACGAAAGCGCTTGGGAATTCTAGTTTTCTTTTCCGTTTTTTCCTGTGGTTATCAGCAACGTATGTAATATATATATATATATATATATATATATATATATATGTATATATATGTATATATATGTATATATATGTATGTATATATATGTATATATATATGTATATATATGTATATATATATATGTATATATATATGTATATATATGTATATATATATAATAGGCTTTCTTGTGCCTCCGTTTTTTTTTTTTTTTTCAAAATAGCACGGAGGAAAAATGGAGGTGGAGGAGAGGAAGATAGGACGTACGTAAAACTAAAGAAGAACGTAAGGTTAGGTTACTGCAATTGTAAAACTAGGAGCGGGAGACGGAACAATGAGACAACAACGGAGATGGGAGTAGGAGGATGAGGAGGGAAGGAGGAGTTGACGGTTGTTGTCTGAAGCCCCGGAAATGTCTGGCAGGGTCGTTATTTGGCAGGAAAAACAAAGTGATTACCTCCTCTGCCAACAACTGGTATTGGAATCGTATATTTACAGGTGTGTGTGATGAATGTTTCTGTGTATGTGTATCGACATACATGTGCGGTTTGTTTTCTGTTTTCTGCGGTGGAATCACGGAGGAAACCGATCGCCTTCTTAGGATCGTGTGTAAGGCGGCATGGCAGAGTGGACGTGCTGATTTACCTGATTACCAAGGGCAGAAATCGAACTAAATTCATGGAATACCGTCTCTTCCTTAGATGTCGAAAAGATACCCCGTCCTTCCGCGTTCCTTTAGGGTTAAGTTATTTGTCTTAGGAAGAGAAATGCTGGGTGATCCTTGTATTGAAGAAAAACAGTTTAAACCTGACTAGATGCACGTATGTACGTTTATAGGTGCATAGCTTGGTTGATGGCTTTGCATGGAGCAGTTGGTAGTAGCTATCTTACTTTGGACCCAGGAAGTCTCAGTTCGATACCTGAAAGTGAAATATAATTGTGTCATTAGCGCCCGCTCATCATGATTCAGCTAATGATTACACTAATTTACGCCAGTTTGTGTCTACACTCACGGCCAGTTATTCCAACACGCCAAGTCATCGTGATGAATTTGGAAATTCTGTTTAGTTCATCAGGGGTTGCCCCTGGGGTGGACCACTAATGCTGAACTCGCAGATTATTTGATGAATGCCTTCATATGTAAATCTGTTATATTTTTCCATAACATAGATGATATAGAAAGACACATCAGTGGAAGAGAATATTGATTACTTTTCTTTGTATATTAATTTGGCATTATATTGTATCAAGCCTTATCCAATCTCGCCTCGTTCGATGGAACCAATCGCCACTGAACTACTTCATCCATGTGTGTGACCTCCGAGCATTTTGTCTGTCGGCTGCCGGGGGACACTTGATTTCATTTCGGCTGCCGGCACGGCCATCCAGTTCAATCGTCATCTCCGCGCCGCCACCACCCCCTCCTCTCCTCGCAAAGGGGTTGGTTCCGTCAACGCGGCCTCGGCCTCGGCCTCGGGGCGTCACGTTTGTCAGGTGACTGACTTGCTACGGCGGATGAAGGAGAATCGATGGGGCACCACTCGACTCCTCTTCTTCCTTGTTATCCCCCTCGTCCTCCTCTTCTTCATCCTTGTCGTCTTCTTCATCTTCGTCCTCCACCTCCTCCTCCTCCTCCTCGTCCTCCTCCTCCTCGTCCTCCTCGTCCTCCTCTTCTTCATCCTTGTCGTCTTCTTCATCCTCGTCCTCCACCTCCTCCTCCTCCTCCCTCCTCCTCTTCCTTCCTCCCTGTTCCTTCTTTCTCCTCTTCCTTCTTCATGTTCATCCTCCCCCTCCTCCTCCTCCTCCTCCTCCTCCTCCTCCTCCTCGTTTTCCTACTTTTCCTCCCCCTTCCCTTACCTTTGCCACCCAGCCCTTCCTTTTCGTTCTCCTTCCCTTCCGCCACTTTCCTCACCGGCCATAGATACTCCATTAAAAGTGGAGAAACGAACGAAGATGAAAGAAACGAAACAAACCTATATTGGATGGGCGCGCGCACGTGTATGCGTGTGTGTGTGTGTGTGTGTGTGTGTGTGTGTGTGTGTGTGTGTGTGTGTGCGTGTGTGTACATGGAGATGAGAGAGGAAGAGGAAAGGGAGAAAAGTGTAACTCATCTGAAGATATAGAGAAAGGTAGAGAACGCGTGGGTTTGCCCGAATATGTGGAAGAAAAGGAAGGAAGGAAGTAATGAAGGAAGGAGAGTCTATTTCGCTTTGCCGATCGGACTGGCTAAGAAAAAGTTTCGAGTGGACAAGCCAATCAGGCGCCACGGAAGAGAGCAGGAAAGAGAGCAAATGATAGGTTTGGGTCGAAGGAAAATGGAGGCCATGGTCCAGCGAATCGGACGAGAGACATTCGGCGCGTCCGTGGCGGTTCATTAACTCTGTTTGAAGAGTGTCACGTATGGAAGAATAAAATCGCCTGGCAGCGGCATTAATACGATGAGTAACCTGGTGTAGAAGGGATTAATCGACATAGTGCTTCGAATGAAAAAAAAAAAAAAAAAACTCACAGGCACGTTGCCCGGTCTTCATTCAAATAACTATTATGGGACTCATGAAGCGAAACAAACCTATAGGAGTCCATTCATTAATATTTGCAGTTGTATGTACATGCATGTATCCTAGAAAAATGTCTAGAGAATTCTTGCTTGACATATGCAGTATGGCCGGCCGGCCGTGATATGGCGTGGGCGAGAGAATGTATTTTGTCGTCGTCCTGCGAGGCGAGAGGTCTCCTCCTCCTCTCAGACGGGGCGAAGGTTTCCCTGCTCTCGGGACCTGGACGGGGGACTGCGAAGTGCGAAGATGGCCCTTACTAGGCGGCCACGCGGGGCCCCTGCCCCTTTCTCCCTGAGCCTATTGATTCCTCGAAGGAGATTCTAGAGCCAGTGGTGAAGTGTTTACTGGGGAAATAGGTTTTGAGGTGGGGAGGGGTGGGGGCCATATGTGAAACGAAGTACTTCACATAGAAAAGGGAGAGCTTTTGCAGTCCGGGTGGGGAGAAAGAAGAGGTAAAAGCACTTGAGTTTTTGGTTATCCCTTGGGTGTTAAAAAGAGCTGATGGAGGAAAGGTGGATTGGCGGAAAATACAAGGCAACCCCTGCGACACCGATGAGGTGCCACAGATGTAATGAAATCAGTCTGGGGACAGCCGGGAAAAGTGCCACTCGGCACGGAAGGTGTTACTGATGATGATGATGATGTGGAGGAAGGAAGTGAGAGAACGGGTGGAGTGGGGGGAGTAAGCGGGAGGATGGGAAAGATGGGGGGAAGAAAACTGGGAAATAGGTGCGTGGAAGCGGCGGCAGGCGGTGGCTGCATAATGAAATCTGGAATATTATTTATGAAAAGTTATTTGACGTTGCCATGGCAATATTACCTACCGCCGCCGTCCCGCCTCCTTTGAAAGCCACCCCTTCCCCCTTCCGACCCTCCACCCTCCCCTCCCCTTCCCTCCCTCTGCCTTGATCGCCTCGCACGCTTCTTCACCTCCTCTCTCTCTCTCTTCCTTTCACTCATTCACTCACACACACACACACACACACACACACACACACACACACACACACACACACACACACACACACACACACACACACACACACACACACACACACATTATTTTATTTTATATCTCTGTCTCTCTCTCTCTCTCTCTCTCTCTCTCTCTCTCTCTCTCTCTCTCTCTCTCTCTCTCTCTCTCTCTCTCTCTCTCTCTCTCTCTCTCTCTCTCTCTCTCTCTCTCTCTCTCTTTTTCCTTGTCTCTGGCCCACTCCCTCCCTCGTCATTTTTCGTGTTCTTCTCCTTTTCCAACCCCCTCGGTTCTTCATTTCCTTTTTCCACCTTGTTCTCCTCTTCCTCGTCTCTTTTTCCTTTTGCACCATCTCATTCATTCCATCATTTCCTTGCGTCTTCCTATTGCTCCTCACTTTTTCCTACGTTTTCTTTTGATGGTCCTCCTCCCCCTCCTCCCTCTCCTTCCTTCTCCCCTCCTCCCCATCCTGCCTTTTCTCCTTTCCTCTCCCTCCTGCGTCTCCTCCCATTCTCCTGCCTCTCCTCCCCCTCCTCCTCCTCCCTCTGTTTCCTCTTCATCCCCTCTTCACCCTCTTCCCTCTCCTCCCCCTCGTACCTCTTCCCTCCTATCTACCCCTCCCTCGTCTTCTTCCCCTCGCTTTCCTCCCATCCTTTCCCCCCTCCCTCTCCTCCCATCCTCTTCCTCCTCCCTCTCCTCCCCTCCTTTTCCTCCTCCCTTTCCACCCCCCCTCTCTCTTCCCCCATTTCTCTCCTTTTTCTTTTCCCATTCTCCTTCACCATTTCCTCGTACTTGTCCTTCTCCCTCCTTCCTCCTCCCCTCATTCCTCTTTATTCTCCTCTTCCTCCTTACTCTTGCTTCGTCTCCTGTTCCTCCTTCCTCCACCTCCCTACTCCAACCTCCACCTCCTCCTCTTTCTCATCCTTCTTCTCCACCTCTTCCCTACTCCATCCTCCTCCTCCTCCTTCCTCCACCTCCCTACCCCACCCTCCTCCTCCTCCTCCCCCTCCCCCTCCCCACCACCACCCTGTCCTTCCCCGCAGGAGTCCTATGCAATCGTTTCCTTCTCGTCTGCCGTGAGAGAGGGGCTGGCTCCTCGGAGAGGGGATTTTTTTCCCCTTTTTTTACTTGTTTATTTATTGATTAATGTATCTATTTGATCATTTATTAATTGGTTTATTTATTCATGTATTCATTTATTTATGTACTTATTAGTTACCATTCAGTTATAACCCACGCGTTAGGGTAGGTGCAGCGACAGGGAGGGGGTTAGAAGGTGAGGGAGGGAAAGGAGGGGAAGTGAAGTTGGTGCTGAGGCTGGCGAAGTTGAGTTGAGCAAAAGTCTCGTGTGATACTTGGAGACGGTGGAGAGCCCCACTGACTCGTGTCAGCGGGAGGTGGTTTTGATGGAACATCAGATCCAGGGGTGATGGCTCTAAGAATCGGTGAAACTTGCTTCATCCTAGGCGGTAATTTAAATAGCTTGGTTGTTGGTGATGTTGACGTCAGGCAATTTTATTCAGGCATCAGGGGTATACTGTCAGAGATGTGACTAGTTGGGAGAACGCGTAGTGCTAAGAGGGGATTTACACGGTCTAACGGTTCGTCGAACGCGGTTCGACAGACACGTGTTTAAAGTGATGTGTGAACGGGGTATTTGGTTGTCGAACAACGTGTTGTCGAACAACGTGTTCGACAACCAAATACCCCGTTCACACGTTCACACATCACTTTAAACACGTGTCTGTCGAACCGCGTTCGACGAACCGTTAGACCGTGTAAATCCCCTCTTAGTGTCGGATGTGGTTGGTGGACTCGGGCCAAAGGAATCGCTGAAGACTCGTTACGGGAACTGAGGGAAGGGGTCTTCTTTCCCTGTCCGAACTGTCGTGGCTTCTAACGTTTACCGTCGTTTCGCAGTGATGTAGTCGGTTGATTTCGTATTTATCGTGCGATTTTTTTTTTTCCGGCAACATTGCGGCCAAAATTGCGGTCAAGGTCACGGGAAAAGGAAAACACATTTTCGGCTGAAACTTCCCTTTAAAAAGTTGTCCGACTTGTTTCAAACCAAGACCAAAATGACCTTTATCGTCTTTTACACTTGTAATTTTGTTTTACAAATGTAAAACGTACATAGTTTGAGTTTGAGTAACTGTGGTCAAACTGAAGTTATCAGGTTTTTATTTTTGCAGTGCTTGGATCTTAAGAACACATAAGCACCGATAGTGACGAGTGTAGAGGCAGAATGGGCTACCAATCAGTGTTACCTTACGGAAGGGGAATTCCTATGCTTAGTATTAAGAATGTGACCGTTGGTGTGCAATGCAGGTGCATCCGGCCAAACAACTGACGCAACTGTTTTCAAAAAGTATCGTTCACAAAACCCCCGTCCGTGCTCAGAATGTATCGGACATCAAAATATATTTCATTTTAAAAATCTCTTAAAATTTTGTGAACTTTTGTTCGTAAACATAGATAAATTTCATGGGAACAGATTATAATAATGTTGAAGTCTTTCCATTCGTAATAGTTACCAAATGATTCCTTTCCATTCTGGTCACAATCGCTGTTTTGTGTTTTGATTGAACTTGGAACATCGAGGGAAAATCGTGCTAAAGAATGTAGTACGTGGGAACTAGTCCGACGAATACCTGCGGAAACTTGTGAACGTGCCACAAGTGATCGTTCACTCTGTCGTCCGCCCTACCCTACGGCTTGTGAAACGGTGTGGGTGTGACTCACCACCATGGTCTTGGATCACGTATTGGACTCGTGATCGACTACTATTTCCCTCCCAGATGAGAGCCCGGAGCTCATATATGGCCCGATCTTAATGCTTTGATCAGTGATTTCCAACGCGGGCGCTATTTTCCACTTGAGGGCGTTATTGTGTTAAAAAGATGGCTAAAGGTTAATGCCTCACTTGCAGGGGAGGGCGGTGAGTATAATAAGGGAACGCTGGGACCATATTTATCTTTAAAGTTGATGAGAATAATTCATTATCAGTGATTCTTTAAAAATAAGCGCTCCCAAGTATCAACATTTACCCTGGGTTCATGTATTCGACAGATTATGTAACGTTACAAGTTTATCACATTAAACTTGTAAGTTCACTGGTTGAATCACGTTGTAAGTCATGCGCCACTCATTCCGCCACTTAAAATAGAGCCACTTGTTTCTAAATAGATCAGATTTTTTCTCTCTCTCACTACCGCAGTATTTTATCATTGCCAATTTCTTACAACTAAACTACCAATCGTGTAACACTAGCATTGTTATCATACGAGTTGATCATTGGCGAGAGGGGAGGGGGAGCTGACAAAAACATTTGTGTCCAAAAGGGGCGCTAGTCCAAAAATGGTTGGGAAACGCTGGCTTAGATCATAAAGACACACACAACCATGTTTATGTGCATGTGCGTTTATATGTTACAATTGTATATATGTGTGCTCTTGTGCGTGTGCATCTATGTGCGTGTGTGTGTGTGGAAATTCATACGTGCACACGAACACGCGAATAGAAGAATGCTACTTTCATACAAATCTCCGTACCAAGTTGGAGGGAAAATCAGCCACACTGACTCAAAATATCTCATTTCTTTTTCCAACTTATCTTCTGTGATAAACTTTCTTTGTGTGCGCGCGTGTGTGTGCGTGCGTATGTATTTACCTAGTTGTACCTAGTTGTATTTTACGGGAAGGGGAGCTATGCTCGTGGTGTCCCGTCTTCATATCTCGTTTTATTTAGACTGTTTTTAAATTCGTGTATAGTTTTTGCACACAACATTTTCATCTAACTTATTCCAAACGTCTATTACCCTGTGGGGAATGTGTGTTTGTGTGTGTGTTCACCTTGGTCTTCGGATCACGTGCTGGACTCGTGATCGACAGCTATTTCCCTCCCGGAAGAGAGCTCAGAGCTCGTATGACCGATCTATTGGTAATGCTGTGACCTTATACGCACACACACACCCAACTCCCCGCCCACGAGAGTTGGAGTAACAACTCGAAGCGCAGCGATACTGAAATTATTTCAGCCCTGGGCGGGTTTCGAACCCAGACCACCGTAGTGACAGTCGGGGACTCTACCAACCGCGCCACCGAGTCGTGATGTGCGTGTGTGTGTGTGTGTGTGTGTGTGTGTGTGTGTGTGTGTGTGTGTGTGTGTGTGTGTGTGTGTGTGTGTGTGTGTGTGTACGAAAGGCAAAAGGATATTACTGTATGTAGGTCAGAGGGTATTGCACATTATTAGTGTGTGAAGCTTTTTAGGCGAGTTGAGTGAGTGGTTCTCACATTTGGCCTCAACCCCTAAAAACTAATTTGTTCTCTTTTATATTCTTTCAGGTAAGATAAACTGGAGGAGTGTCCGAGCGTCTGATCTTGATCATCAAAGGTAATGTAAGTTTGAAAGACATCGTACTGGAATCAGAACCTTTAACAGTGGAGGTCCTTTCCTCGGCTGAATAAAACTGTGTTGTGTTGTTGGGAAAGGTTCTCGTGAATAGGCTCGTGATGGGTTGGGTGGCCGTCGACCCTTGAGTGGTCGCAAGGCGCCTCTTTATTGCTGAAGATCCTGCACCAGACATTCAATAGAGGCAGCTTCCGGCCTCAGAAGGATCAGAGGTCAATTTACCTGTGTGTGTGTGTGTGTGTGTGTGTGTGTGTGAGTGTGAGACTGAACGTGTATGTTTATGTGTTGTGTTTGTTGGTACTTGTGTGTAAATTATTCCCATAGTCATGCTGAGCTCGTGGTCGACAATTATTACCCTTTCGAAAGAGTTCTTAGAGCTCGTAAAGTGTGTTCGTGCGTGTGAGCGAGCGAGCCAGCGTCTCTTCCGAAAGGGATCGTTAACCCAGCCAACTGCTTGGGGTTAGGGGCGGGATTGGCGCAAGCTTTCTCGCCTTCTTTAAGGTGATAAACTAAGATATAAAAATGAAAATTGCCTCGTACCCCTCCACTCCCCCCTTCCTCCTCCTTTCCTCCTCCTCCTCCTACTTCTCCCCCCATGCCCTCCTCTTCCGTTCCTACTCCCTTCCTCCTCATCCTCAACCATCTCCTCCTCCCCCTCCTCTCTCTCGTCCTTTTCATCCTCATTCTCCTGCCCTCCTCCTCACCCTTCTCCAAGTTCAAAGGGTTACTATGACATGCCTACCCACGATTGTGCTGTGCTAATTTTAAGATTAACACGACTATGTATGAATACCACACGAGAACTACACTTGTACTATGCATCCACAGCGTGGTATTCAATGATGAAGGAAACGGAGACAAGATGTAAACAACACAGTTTAAAGTCGTAAGAATAATAGCTGGTTGCAATACAACAGCGCCGGTAGAACATGTACATTCAGAAACCAGACTTCTTTCCATGGAGGAACACATAGAAATGATAGGTACACAAGTCCATACCAGAGCCCTCCAAACCACCTATCCCCGACATTCAATTACTGAAGTACAGGTCACCAAAAATAAAATCCAAACACTAAAAAAAAAAATATTCAACTGGAACATGTACATTCCCAGAACTCGGCAATACACAGAGGTCACAAAACCAAGCACTTTTTGATAAACAGCCAAAATCTACACTTCACCAGACTTTCCCAGAAATTAAGCCAGCAAAGAAGTCATCCTGAAAGCAGACAAAAAAAAAAAAAAAAAAAAAAAAAAAAAAATTGCGTGCGTTCGTTCAGGTCACCATCTAGCACTGAATTAATACCAACACAGAATAGGCCTGGCGATAGACAGACATTGCCCAAGATGCAACCACCACACAGAAGACACAAAGCATATTATACTACACTCTCCTACACTAATTTTTTTCCACGCAGCATCATAAAATCTCTTACTGAGTAATCTTTGGGCTGAACTGGTGGCCGTGACCGGGTTGTTGGGGGATCCGGGTCTCGAGTCTGAATCCAAGTGACCCTCTCCTTAGCCTATCCCAGCTTTGGTTGCACAGACACTTCTGACGTCAACCAAACTAACATTTGTGAAGGGTATCAAGTCGAACGGGTGAATATTTAGAGAAGATTTGGGATAACTCCGCCCCCCCCCCCCACACACAAACGCACACACTTTGTAGGAACTAAGAGGTGAGAGGGAGGGGAGGATGTCCCACCACCAAAAAAGTTGACTAAAGATAGACACTGGAGACATCTTGGGTTGACTGGATAATCAAGGCACGAGTTGGGGGGGGGGGGGCGTCCGCCAACCCTCTCACCCCCCACCCCCACAAAAAGAAAAAAGAAAAAAAATTCAAGCGCGGCCTGAAAGAAGAGGACGCAAACCTCTTTCTTGCTTGCTGCCGTCTGGCAGTTCCATTCATCTCCGTTGAACCTTGGTAGTGATGGGTTGAAAGACAATTTTGATTAACCATTTTCGTAGCAGATGGTCATTTTCTTCTGGCCACGGCTGCAACATAAAATCTCTGATGACACCCGATCAGAAGCGAAGGGGTTGACAGCTGCATTTGAGACGCTGCTTGTTTACTTATTTATCGATTCGTTTATTTGTCTGTTTTTGTCTTGGCTTTGTCAGATTAGCCAATTCCATCTGCGATATATATAGATATATATATATATATATAATATATATATATATATATATATATATATATATATACCACATAGATGAAAAACAACATTTACCCCAATGGAACCAAGCTAACATTTTACATGAAAAGCTAAAAAAACTACAAAGAAAAACATTAGAAACCATATACATAAACACCAACGATTGCATCAACAACAGAACAGGAGATATTAAGATTGCAAAACATGCCGCCAAATACGCCATGAGACATTGCTCACATATAACAAACAAACAAATACATCCACCCGTCTCACACCTGACCCCACATGACTACCAAGCCAAGCAGCATACGGAATCCCACTCCGCGTCCCTCATGAACTACATCAACTGCCCTATAAATACCAATGTTTTCATTCTCTGTACATATTATCTCTGAAGAATCCTCAAAGGCGAAACCAATCAGAAATAAAGTCTCTTGTTCCCAATATATATATATATATATATATATATATATATATATATATATATATATATATATATATATATATATACAGTATATATTTGTATTTATATACATACATATATATATATATATATACACCGTATATATTTGTATATATATACATATATATATATATATACAGTATATATTTGTTTATATATATATATATACAGTATATATATATATACATATACAGTATATATATATATATATATAGATGTATATATATATGTATATATATATATATACATGTATGTATATATATATCAGGATCTTGGGCGCAAAGCAAATCCACGTGCTGAGTTTTACTGGCTACCGCTAAAATTGTGACCTTAGGAAGGTGTGGGAAAGAAGGAAGTTGAAGATAAATGTGGGTGCGTAAAAGTAAAAGGAGAATGCGGCAGCAAATGGAAGTGGGTATTAAGGGAGAGTGACTGGAGGAAGTGGATAGTTTTAGATACTTGGATGCGAATGTGGCGGGAAACGAGAAAAGGAGGAGTGGAGGTGGAGGTAGAACGTAGACTGTGAGAATCAATTAAATGCCATGGGGGGGGGATAAAGAGTATAATGAGGAATAGACATTTGGGAATGGATGCTAAGAGGAGATTGTATGAAGGAGTGATTGTGCCAACAGCACTGTATGGGTTAGAAACAAATGTGCCCTTGGTATATGTATTTATGTATGTATGTATTTATGTATGTATATATATATACATATATATGTATATATATATATATATACATATATACATATATATATATACAGTATATATATATATATATATATATATGTATATATATAATATGTACTTATATTTGGTACTTCGATTTTAAGTACATATTTTCATGTACTTCTTGCACTTGCAGTTTAAAAATTCAATGGTTATTATACTTGTATTTAGATCCAAAGTACTAGAGAAATACAAAGTACATTCAAGTACAAATAAGTACAATGTATCAAATCAAAAGATATACTGTATATAGATTCTAGCTAAATTTGTGATGATACTATTGAGTAAATGCACATAACTAATATTTTAAGTTATAAAACTACATACACATGCCAACGGCCTTTTCCCTTTTAAAAGGGAGGTACCCAAAGTCAAAGGCATAAATCCACTTCCAATTTCATCCCCACATACACCACTCCCATTCACCACCCCTCCCTCCCTCTTTTCTTGGCACCTCCTAAATGACGGGTCATCCCTACATCTCGCCCACCGTCCTGGGTCAGAAACAATGCAGCAAGACACAACACATCTACAGAAAAGCCGCTTCATCTAATCAACGGCTCCCCTTCTCCGTACCCTCATGCAGAAAAAGAAACGGGGAGAAATTACTTCTGGGTGCGTCAAAATATCATTCACACATACCCTCACCCCCTCACCCTCCCACTCCCTTTCCCTTTCATGCATCACAGCATCGTCCATACACATCCATTCTCCACTCACCCCCATCTTTTGTCTTCTCCCGTCCTTCCTCAACAGACATTCCCCTTTTTCCTAATGCCCCTTTTACCCCATCCATCCATTTCATCCTAGGTCGACCCCCCATGTTCACTCTTTCTACCTCTGCCTTCCACACCTATTTTACTAGTCTTTTTTCATTCATGCTTTTCATGTGTCCAAACCATCCCAATACCCTTTCATCAACCCTATCTCCCAACTTGCTTTCTATCCCCGCTCTCCTACTCACCTCCTCGTTTCTCACTCTCACTAGTAACCACTACCATACTTCTCAGGCATTTCATCTCAAACACATTTAAACTTTTCCTCTCTATGTACCATGTTTTTACCCAATACAGTGCTGTCGGCATAATCACTCCTTCATACAATCTCCTCTTAGTTTCCATTCCCAAATGTCTATTTCTCATTACACTTTTTAATCCAAGGAATTTACTTGCTTCTCTCAATCTACATTCTACCTCCATACCACCCCTTTCCCGCCACATTCGCCCCCAAGTATCTAAAACTATCTACTTCATCCAGTCTCTCTCCTTTAATAATCAGTTCCAATTTGCCACCATATTCTCCCCTTGTACATCTCATCACCTTACTTTTACTCACATTTATCTTCAACTTCTTTCGCACACCTTCCCAAACTCCGTCACTAACTTCCTTAACCCCTCATCTGATTCTGCCACAAGCGCAGTGTCGTCAGCAAAGAACAACTGGCTTATCTCCTACTTTTCTCCACTTTCTTAAACCATCTCCAATCCCCGACCTATTACGCATGCATTTACCTCTCGCACCACCCCATTCATGTATAAATTGAACAGCCAGGGCGACATAACACATCCCTGGCGAAGTCTCACCTTTACTTCAAACCACTCACTTTCTCCATTTCTAATTCTAACACAGGCTCTACTTCTCTCGTAAAAACTCTTGACTGCTCTTAACAGCTCTCCTATCCCATATATCTGCAAAACCTCCCACAGTGCTTTCCTCTCTACCCTGTCATAGGCCTTTTCCAAATCTATAAAGCCCTCACCCCCAAAAAAAAAAAAAATCCTTACCTTTTCCTAAAGCTTTCTCACATATCTGTCTTACCACAGAAATCTAATCTACGCAATCCATACCTGTCCTAAACCCACACTGTTCTTCACCAATTACTCCCTCTGTTCCTCTACTAATCCTTTCAATCAAAACTCTCCCATAAGTCTTCCCAACTACACTGAACAAACTGATCCCTATGAAACTACTACACTCACACGTGTCCCCTTTTCCCTTGTAAAGTGGAACTATACAGGCACCCCTCTAGTCCTCCGGCACTCTACTCTCTTGTAGACAAACATTAAACAACCTCACCAGCCAGTCCAGAATCAATGTACCTCCCTTTTTTTAGAAACTTCGCATGACACCCATCTAACCCAGGTGCCTTACCTGCTCACATAATTTTAATAACTGTGTGTGTGTATGTATGTATGTATGTATGTATGTATGTATGCATATATCTATTTTTTTGTCTAGTCCTCGTTATGAAAGTCTCCCATTTTCCTCTTTGTGTATCGTTTCGCCTCTGTTTTACTCCCCCACCCTCTTTTCTTGTCTCTGTCACTCGCTTTCTCTCTTGTTTTCTCCTCCGCTTTCCATCTTTTTTTCCTTTAATCTTCATTACTTTTCTCACCCACACTTTCTATCTCACCTTCCATCTACTCACCCACTCTTCTCTCTTCCTACTTTGAATTTCTTTACTTCATTCGCTCACAGTTAATCTCAACCTCCATTCAATCAAGCAGACACCCCCGCACACCCCTCCCTCTTTTTCGTTTTCATTCTTCTTAACGTCTTTCGCTCAAACGTAATATCTCACCTATC
>NC_134801.1:10172566-10180066 GCF_046742065.1 Oratosquilla oratoria
CGGGTTCAAAAGCCCATGAGGGCCGAGTTCAGCCCAGCGAATCCTTCTTGTGAATGTTAGAGAGATTATTCAAAGGAGGAGAAAAAAGGAGGAAAAGGAGGAATCCCAAGGTACGCGTTCACCAAGGACGCGCACCTCCCACTTTGGTATTGGCCGTCTCATGATGCACATGAGTCCTTAAGCGCGGAGCCCTGTCCTCCGCCGCTGAAGATCATTGTCGGGCTTTGACCAAAGCAACCCCTTTGACTGAATAACACCAACTGACGACAACCTGGAAAACGGCAGAAATCGACCGTGGCAGTTAGAAAAGCCCTAACCAAGGGACTGACACCGTTCTCACCCCTCCCTTCACGGTTATCCCTGCTAAGGGTTCTGTCGGTCTGCCATTACTTGAATATATTTGCCTGGCGTACCGGAGGACACAGAAAGGCTGTAGCAATATTTTTTACCTGACTGAAATCATCTAGTGGCAAATAGGCCTGTTCTAGCAACACGAATATACTGTGTGTGTGTGCGTGTGTGTGTGTGTGTGTGTGTGTGTGTGTGTGTGTGTGTGTGTGTGTGAGTGTATGTGTGAGTGTGTGTGTGTGTGTGTGTGTGTGTGTGTGTGTGTGTGTGTGTGTGTGTGTGTGTGTGTGTGTGTGTGTGTGTGAAAGAGAGATAATTTTGCGGTGTTGCAAGGGAAGGCTTCCCCTGGGGGATGTTGGAAGGACGCCTACGCATAGCCAAGTCTAAATATCCCAAGCATCACGGAGGAAGAGGGGTCGGGTGGGGGGGGGGAGGTGGGGCAGATGGAAAACAAGGAAGAGAGGAAGGGACAAATAAGCTCGCCAGGATTCCGGCATATATGCAGGATATGAAGCATTTTTCTTTCGTAGATTCAGCAGACGTCCAGACGAGAGGGAAGATGGGGGCGATTGTAGTTTTGCTTACGTGGAGTTAATTTAGCTGTTATTTTGCTCTTGTTGTTATTATTATGTATGTATAACCGTTGCCTTCGGTTACGGGAACTACTTAACTTCACACTGCAATTAAAACTGCACACGAGGTTCTACTGACACAGTTGATATTCCAAGTGAGGACCTGACCCACGCACAGTGGCTGCTTATTGAGAAATCTGAAGTGATTTAGAAAATTCTAGAAAGACGTCTAGAGAACTCTTGGCTTGATATGGAAAGCACGGGAGAGGTCATGGTTGCCGGCAACAGAAACATTGATATTCGTGTCACTAGATATTGAAGCCGAGCCGCCGAGGCCCATTCCATTCGTTCGTTGCAAGTGCGCTCTCGGCCGTCGTGCATTTCAAGCGGGACGACGCACGCCGAGGCCAAGGCGCGATTCATTGTGCGGCGGAATCATTTTACCATTTCGGGATGGGCGATCATTCGGGTGAATAAAACCACCCGAGTTTCTGTACTAAAAGGGTTGACACTGGGTGAGCATGGACGCCAACACGTCGGCAGTCTCTCTCTCTCTCTCTCTCTCTCTCTCTCTCTCTCTCTCTCTCTCTCTCTCTCTCTCTCTCTCTCTCTCTCTCTCTCTCTCTCTCCTCTCTCTCTCTCTCTCTATATATATATATACTCTCTCTCTCTCTCTCTCTCTCTCTCTCTCTCTCTCTCTCTCTCTCTCTCTCTCTCTCTCTCTCTCTCTCTCTCTCTCTCTCTCTCTCTCTCTCTCTCTATATATATATATATCTGTGTGTGTGTGCAAGTCTAACTCCCCCTTCCTCCTTCCCTCCCACCCCTTGTTTCCACTCCTTCTCTCCCACCCTCCCTCCCTCCTTCACTCCTTCCCTCCCACTCACACATTCTCTCTCTTGTCCTTTCTTTCCTCTGTGGCGGTATGCTCTTCGTGTCTGGAGCCGTGTTGAGGTGGTGTAGGGGGTGGGGGCACAGACCCACTAGTGGTCTCTCCGGAACGAGCGTTAACACCACCTCTTCCTCCTCGGACGTACTCGCCGCATGCGTGCGTTAGTGCGTGTGAAATGGGTGTGGCTTGGAAGCTTATGTATTTGGTGCGATGAGGTTGGAGTTGAAATATGGATATATATATATATATATATATATATATATATATATATATATATATATATATATATATATATATATATATATATATATATATATATGTGTGTGTGTGTGTGTGTGTGTGTGTGTGTGTGAGAAAGTGATAGGTTGGGAAGGGTAAACGAAGATGGGCTTTAGAATACGTTTATTGTCCTTACGTTTCGGTCTCTATGACCTTCGGAGACCGAAACGTTAGGAAAATCAACGTATTCTTATGCCCATCTTCGCTTACCCTTCCCCACCTACCACTCTCTCATTTGTCTCAAACAATTTCTAAATATAGACATGTATATATATATATATATATATATATATATATATATATATATATATATATATATATATGTGAATAAATTCGCTAGTGGACAGCGACATCAATCATACAATCTAAATAACCGTCGCGCAGAGGATTCGAACCACCGCCAGTAGACTCAAGAGAGTCCACAGCACCCGCCTTAGACCACTCAACCATAGACGATCTAAAAGTGTATGAACTCGTAATCTATCTGATTACCGAGATGGGGAGGTTGCTAACTGCCCCCCATATAAACCCCCTTTTTACCATACACCTAATCGCACCAATGGGAATGGTAAGGACTAGATCGAATCCCCCTCACGCTTCTCGTCATCGTAACTATGTGAATAAATTCGCTAGTGGACAGCGACATCAATCATACAATCTAAATAACCGTCGCGCAGAGGATTCGAACCACCGCCAGTAAACTCAAGAGAGTCTATGGTTGAGTGGTCTAAGGCGGGTGCTGTGGACTCTCTTGAGTCTACTGGCGGTGGTTCGAATCCTCTGCGCGACGGTTATTTAGATTGTATGATTGATGTCGCTGTCCACTAGCGAATTTATTCACATAGTTACGATGACGAGAAGCGTGAGGGGGATTCGATCTAGTCCTTACCATTCCCATTGGTGCGATTAGGTGTATGGTAAAAAGGGGTTTATATGGGGGGCAGTTAGCAACCTCCCCATCTCGGTAATCAGATAGATTACGAGTTCATACACTTTTAGATCGTCTATGGTTGAGTGGTCTAAGGCGGGTGCTGTGGACTCTCTTGAGTCTACTGGCGGTGGTTCGAATCCTCTGCGCGACGGTTATTTAGATTGTATATATATATAGAATATATATATATATATATATATATATATATATATATGTGTGTGTGTGTGTGTGTAAATTTTATCCCACAGTCGGAAAAAGAAGACACTAATGTCGAATGTTCTGTATATTTCGATCACTAACTGTGACCCTCTTCAGCAGAATGAATACATAGTGGAAGGCATATGCTTATATACAAGAATGTGAGGTGGGAAAAGGAACAAGCTCAGGTAACGTGACCGATGCTCCGCAGGTCGCGTGGGGTTTTGTGACCTTGGAGTATATGAGGTAGCACTTGGCTGACTGCTGAGGTGGTAATGCAGTCAGGTGACCACTGACCATTTGATATATTGAAATTAGGGAGATATTTAATCAGGGAAGCCTCTATTATTTTCCTTTTGAAGCTACATGTTGATTTATAAATTATTTCAGCATCATCCCAATGCATGCGGTGATCTTTATTGGCAATGTGCTGAAATACCGCGGAACTTTGTTGACCATATTTTACAGAATTTTTATGCTCTTTATTATCCATCATCACTGCGGAGGCCACAGTAATAGGATTTAGCGGAAGAGATTTTTTCCCTATTTATTTAGTAGACTGTGTAATACACACCACGAATGTGAAATGTAAAACTACTTTGTATGAAGCACTAAGGACCAGTGTTCTGGGATTCATTTTTTTTCTCTCTTACACTTGGTTTGAAGACAAGGAATCTGTCGAAAGGGCCTCTACTACATCTGCACTTGTTATCCTCATCTCTTTCTTCTTTCCTGAATTGTTTTCCAATTGTTCAGCCGTTACCCGCTTTGCGAAGTGCCTAGGCAATGATTGTTTTTGTCGGAACAACACGGTGGATTTAAGATAGGATCCCCGAACTGCCGTTAGCCTACATGTTGTCTCTCGTAGTGGGGGTCGAGCCGCTACCCTTCTTGATTTTCACTTCCAGACGTCGGCGCTGTAGTCCACGCTAGAGCATCATAGTGTAATCATACCAACCTCATGGTAGTCCGTTGTGGGCTTTAGAGTTTTAGATTTGTGGTGCTTGTTTATTCAGGGAGTTTTTTTTTCTATTCCTATTCTTTTTCTTTTCTTTCTTTTTCGTGGTTTGTAGGGTTGATGCCTGTTCGGACCTCCATCTTGTCGGTGCCCCGGAACTGTTCATCATACATGAAGGCAGGAGAGACGGTGTCCTCACGGTATGATGCCACTCTGGCAGTAACGATTACCGGAGGAAGCTGATGTATCACACACACACGGTGATGCCCAAGCCACCTCAGGCCCTGAGGTGAGCAGCGGTCGGTGGGCCGTTACTCAGAGTGGATGACTCTTTTCCTAACCTTTTCGCCGCGGCGAGGGTTCGAACAGGCCCCTGACCGTCAGCTGAGGCGAGCCTCAAACCCTCACCGCGGTACCCAGTCTCGGCAGTAACCTCCTCAGTAAACAGCTTGAAAGTCAACTGAGAAGGTTTTCAAAGTGGTATTGAAGATTTGCTAGATGTATGGCTTGATATTTTTTTTTTATGAAATAATGCCAACGAAATTATAACCGCTGAGAGATTGCGGTGAATGATAGATGTAATCCTAGACAGGGTGCTACGATTATTGGCTGGCTGGAGTAGGTAGCTAGTGCTAGCGAGATTAGTAGACCTAGTCACGTCGCCTTCACTAATTGGAAAGAAATGAAGAAAGGATCTAGATCCACCACTGGATCCCAACACCTCATCCATTAGAGGTTGTCAAAGTCAGTCTTAGTCCGTTTCCAATAGTATTCTATCGTAGGCCAAAGCCTTTCAGAATATGGCACTTTCGCAATCCAACTCAGGTTACTCGAATTCGTCTCTGTCGGTGATTTCGGAAGCTGTCAGAATCTGGCGGACCTTTTTTTTTTTTTTTTTTTTTTTTTTTTTTTTTCCTCCGGGGCCTCTTGGTCTAGGTTTTTTTTTTTTTTTTTTTCTTTTTTCTTTTTTTTTCGGTCACGTGGAGACGTCTTGCACAGACACGCCGTAGATCTAGATCCAGTAATATTCATTCACCGAAGCCGAAACGTTGTTTTGGCGAGCGGCAAACAATTTTATTCCTTTGAGTGTAGCCAAGAATAATGAATTGATCAGCTCATATCCTACCTCGAAACCTTCGAAGTTGCACATGATTGATCGAGTCATCCTCGGGGCTCCCCTCAGCTGAATAAAATTCTTGACTGCCCTCCTTCAATTCCATGAGGACCTCCTTGTCGGGCATCGTCGGACTTCGTTGCTGGAGTTCGTCTCCACGATCTCTCTGACATCGTTCTTCGGTGTCATTTCCTCCAGAGGAGTGCTCTTGAGCTCCGCAATTTTTTCTTTGAGCTCTTGGGGGCTCGGGACCAATTCGAGGACATTCAGGAACTTTCTTAGTTTTTCCTTCCTCAGGGTTTTCCCGCGCGTCGTCGCAAAGTCCTGGTCCTTATTCAAGAAATTCTCCCCAGTCATCAGAGCGGTGGCAGGCACAGAGACATGCGGAGGTTGTACGAAACGGTCTTCCCAGATAGACTCGCTATCACAGGACTAACCACGTTATAATCGTGCATATATATATATATATATATATATATATATATATATATATATATATATATATATATATAAATAAGACTCGCTATCACAGGACTAACCACGTTATAATCGTGCATATATATATATATATATATATATATATATATATATATATATATACATATATATATGATATATATATATATATATATATATATATATATATGGATATGTATATGGATATATATATATATATATATATATATATATATATATATATATATGGATATGTATATATATATATATATATATATATATATATATATATATATGGATATGTATATGGGTATATATATATATATATATATTATATATATATATATAAATATATATATATGCATATATGTATATATGCATATATGTATATATATGTATATATGTATTTATGTATATATATATATATATATATATATATATATATATATATATATATAAATGCAAAAATAAATCCTAATTATTACGCTATCTAAATATCGGTAGCGGACGAACTTTTCCTCCTTCGCCGACCTTCGGATGTTCTCGTAAGGCTGTGACGTCAAGCTTGTTTACATTCTGATGAATGCCATGTGCGTGCAATATAAAATGCCTTTCCGCGCTGGCAACCTGATCAGTGATCTGTCATATTTCGTGCGTTAGCTTGGTTATATCAAGTATTTAGTTCGAAAATAATTTATTGTGTCGCCAAAAATTGCAACAGTGGTTCGACGAAACAAACATCAGCACTGTAATCGTATCACAAGGTTGTGTGCTTCTTTGCTCCCAAGTCCCAACACTTTTTCTATAAAGCAATAAAAGGAAGGCAAGTACATGTGTAACTTCAAACATCTCTTGATGTAATTTCACTACGGTAATTCAGGCACAAGGGGGCTCAATTCATATTGAGAATGGGAAAATGCATGCATGGTGATTGAAAATTATCATTATTAATTTTCCATTTTCATACTACTACTTGCTGCCCTTCATTTCAATGAAAATTCATATAAAAAGCAGAATACTGAAAAAAAAAAATGGAGAGGCGCAATGGGCTATATCTTATCCCAAAGCCAAAACAGGTGTTGGAGTGTCGACGGAGAAGGTCGATCTAACATATGCTGAGTGTATGAATCATTATTGTGCTACATATTGCATCCAAACTGTGAAACTGCGTAGGACTTCCTACTGGAGCAATGTGATAAATTAGAAATACTTACCTAAAAATTTGGTATTGCTCTGGTAATATGATAAACAATAAAATGTACAAAACATAAATCTCCATTTTTATTTACAGAATATGTACACATTTTACTTGGTTGCGCTCTGAATATCCACTATACAAACTTGCAAGAGATGCCAAACTTCAGTCCGCTATTAAAGTTCCCGAACCAGTCTGTTCCAAGTATGAATAAACAAGGGAAGTCTGACATCATCCAGAAACAAAGGTCCAGGTTTAATCGCCCAACACAATGAATTTTTTCATGTTCCAAAGGCAAATAGTACTCCGAATATAATTCCAAGAATCTGAACCAAAGTCATTGCTGAAGGGTATTTAAATCCTGTGTAATGTCCATCTGACGCAGGCCATTTTTTCCTAATTCGGTCTCTGGTACACACTGGAAGGGGCAGGCGATTTCTTTTGCCCAGTCGTTGCCAACACCACTCCACTAAATTACGATAGACAAGATACCTGTACAGCCTTAAAGAAATAAAAGTACCAATTTATAATTATTCATTTTGCTGTAGATGAATAAAAAT
>NC_134801.1:10185066-10207566 GCF_046742065.1 Oratosquilla oratoria
GGAGCGTGTTGCTACAGACAATAACGTTGGGTTCGTATCAACATTGTATTGTGTTTTGACGTAAACAGCGCTTTAGCAACTTGGATACGAAGCTTCTCCCTGCCGTAGGGTGTATTTGAGATTGCACAGATCCGCTATCTAAGCGAAAAAGAATCATGTGACGTTAGCCAGAACGAAGTCTGTGACCCCCTTTTAACGATGCAGTTTTCCTCTAGATTGAATAAAAATCGTGTAGTTACCAAGAACAAGATCCTATGGGTAAGACGACTTTATCGCAGACACCCGCGTAGTGTATTTTTTTTTTTTTTTTGTGTTTGCGGGCGCACGCGCTCTCGCATGCACTTGCCCGCGCATTGAGTGCATTTTATATAAGTTTTGTTTTATATACATACTGAAGTTTACTTTTTCAAATGTGAGTCAATAGTAATTTAGATCGAAGCATTGTATTCTCTCTCTCTCTCTCTCTCTCTCTCTCTCTCTCTCTCTCTCTCTCCGTTTATATTTTTACACGTGACTTAGATGTTGGCCAACTTTAACTGTCTCTTGTTTGTGGATAGAGTTACCCGTAGCACTCTTTATGTTTCAATCTAAAGGCGACCACAATGTCTCCAACCGCCGGGGGGGGGGGGGAGTAGGAGGGAAGAAGCTCCAGACGGGCGAAATTTCAGCCGCATGCCGGCGCCGGTCGTGGTGTCTTGGCCTTCGACCACCTTTCGCTCTTATGTAAGCCGCCCCGTCCCCAAACCGACCCTGCCAAGTCATCGTAGATCGAGCACAACATCCTTTAGCTTCACATACTTGACGAGACTTAGGGGTGGAAGTGCCCGTAAGCCTCTGGAGGCCTTTTTACTCGTAGCTTTCGTGAGCGAGCGTAATACATTGGGCATTTTTGGCTTCCCACTTGCCGTCATAAGTATTGACGCCAAACAGCGCCCATCTTCTGTTTGGGATCCTCTCTTCCATTACCCCGTTCTTCCCTCTCCATCTGCCATCGATCAGTTGGATTCCTTTTGGTTTTCTTGTATTGCATCTCGCAGACTGACTCTCCTGTGCTGTCGTCTTTAAGTTCCTTTGAGCCTAATAAAATCGTCTAAGGTCAGGGTGAGCAGAAACTTTGACAGTTTCGATTTTGAGACGACGCTCTGAAATGGTTTTATAGTCGCAGCTCAGCTGACATCATTGTACATCGTACGCTCGTCCTGGGATTCCTATAGGGTGAATAAAATTACATACATACATACATATACCAAAGGTTTTTCCCCCTACATGGGGGGTAGCCACAAAGAAAAAGCCATAGAAACCACTCCCACCCATTCCATTTCTTATATATTCCACTCCCCTCCACCCTCCTCCCTCCCTCTTATCTTGGCACCTCCTGGATGACGGGTCATCCCTGCATCCTGTCCACTGCCCTGGGTCAGAAGCAGTGTCGCAATAAAATTGCCTGGTCGAAACCATAACAGAATCCTTAAATGTATAAAATTCTATACAACTTGACAACTTTGGTGTGTAGTTTTGGTATCTGGTAAAGTGTAGTAATTCGCCAGTGAGGAACAGTTTGTATTATGAGAATTATCACTGGTGGACGTTGTCTTCATATGGCTTTAAATACTTTTGACAATAACATATCCTAGCATTGCCGAAGAGCTTATTTTCCCCTACTATACAAGAACTTAACTCAGACTGGGTTCAGTCGCCTCTTGTAGATATCTCAACCTAACTCATCTCTCTATTCGAACAATCCCTTACGTACCGGGTGGTTCTGTGGCTTATACTCTCAAGCTGTCACCAAGCGGTTTTATTAGTCTACTTGGTATCGAAGATTAGCCTGTTACGATTAACCCCTCCAGTGATACTTTTTATCAGGCTATGTCGTTCATTTCTTTGGTATCCCTCGGTAGTAAAGAAGCTGATGATCGAGATAGGGATGGGGGAAAGGATGATAAAACAAGGCAAGTGGTGGATAGGGATGAAAATGGTGGTGCCTGGAGATGATAGGTGTTAGGTTGATGACGGCGAGTAAAGCATGCTGTGTTCAGATTCAAATATGGATTTCGAAACCTATACGGCATCGCAAGTAACTGCCTCGTTTCCTCTGAGCATAATAGGCCAGTCAATAGAGGAGTAAAAAAAGGCGAATAAGGAAAAAAATCAGGGAAAGCTGCAATAAGCTTTAATGTGTTTATAATACCTTACTTAATAACATATTAATTTTGCACCCCTCTACCCCCCCGGATTTGGCCGCCATCTTGAAAAAATGGCGACCAAAAACAGTTTTTTCCAAATATCTCACTAGAAACTAATTTTAACGAAAAATGTATCGAAACAAAATTTATTCTACATAAAATTTTCTACAAAAGTTATTTTATTCAATTTTGTGATATACCTCACTGTTTTTGCGCTAAATGTGCGAAAAAATTGTGTTTATCTTTATTTGATACCTACAGTGCACAAAGATCATATAATAATTTCCTTTGTATGCTATACTGAATAAAATATCTAAGTTCCTAACTTGATTATAGTCTTTCTTTTGTTTCAGAACTATTCAAATAGATAGTTAAAGCTACAGTGAAACCCCAGGCAGTTGTTGGTGCAAAATGTCTTCATTGGGGAAATGTTTAATATGCGATGGACAGCTTTCTGTGGGTGAGACTAGAGAAGTTAAAGAGAAAGGAATAAAGACACTGATTGATTATAGCATTAAGTGGAAAGACGGAAAACATTCTCTGTTAGAAGGACTAAAAAGTGTGAAAGTGCATGAAAAATGTAGAAAAGTGTATACAAAAGAACGGAGAGCTGAAACTTTCCAAGCAAGGCAGAAAACCTCGCAAGTGCCGACAACGTCACTGAGAAGTCAAGAATTACAGTTTGATTTTCTTCATGATTGTCTCTTTTGTGGAAAAGATGCATCAAGTGACTTTTTGAAAAAAGAAAGCAAAAAATATTTAGGTGATCGTGAATCTGTGCACTGTATAGAGATGCTGCATGTTAAGGATACTATTTTGAAAGCTGGTGAAATGAGAAAAGATGAATGGGGCAAAGAAGTATGTACTCGTATATGTAACGTAGTGGATTTAGTTGCTGCTGAGGCAAGGTACCATTCAGCCTGCATGAAAAAATTCTACCAAACATCTTCTGGTATGAAACGTGGTCGTCCCAAAAGCTCTACGGTTTCTGAGGCAATGAGTCATGCTTTTAACTACTTGGAGGAAAATCGAGAGGAATGCCAGTTTACTTTCAGTGAGATTTTTTCAGAATATGAGGGTGAGCTACCAACTGATAAAACCATAAAATCTGAATTAATAGAGAGATATGGACATGATATTATTGTTTCTGTGAACAAAAATAGAAAACCAGTGATCTGTTTCCGTGACACAGGAAACAAAATTTTGACTGACGCTTGGTACGAAAATCATAGAAGTCATGACGAGAAGGAAGAACGGCTTCGGATTGTAAAGACTGCCGCCAGAATAATTGCTGAAGATATAAGATCGCAGATGTACGAAGCAGATCAGTATCCACCACCAGAAAATTTCCTAGAAGAATTGGATTCACTTATTCCAGAAACTCTCCAGTGCCTTGTTAAGACAATAGTCTTAAAAAACAAGAAAGGAAATCAAAGAAAATGGAATAGGAAATGTACAGCAATTTCACATGCTATCCTTACAGCAGCTAGACCAAATTCTTTCATATCTCCTCTACAAATAGGACTTGCTGTTCACTTAAGTCAGAAGTATGGCTCTAAGCATCTACTGAACGTGCTCTCTGCGTTGGGATTATGTGCGTCCTATGCTGAGGCAGCACTCTTTCAAGTATCTGCTTTGCAACATCCAGCCAAGGAACCTCCGAATGATTCATTTGCACAGTTTGTATTCGACAATGCAGATGTGAACATCTCTACTATTGATGGATTTAACACATTCCACAGTATGGGAGGAATTCAGTGTGTTACTCCTCAGAATAATATTACTTCAGATCAGCCAATCACTAGATTAACGAAGATCCCTATTGCATCGTTTGTTGGGCAGTTTGGTCATAATCCTATTAAAACCTTTGAAAGTAAAAGTGTAAAAGGACTCTTGAATATAAAAGTCAGGGATTTGGCAAGTATCAATCCAGTGTCCACTACTGTATCAATAACAACAACAGAGCTTTTATGGCTACTTGGAAAATGGCAAAAAAATGCAGAGTGCCCAGGTTGGAATGGTTACATGGAGAAATGTACAGCACACTTCCCATATGGTGTGTCCCAGATCTCATATCTTCCCTTTACAAATGCTCCACCTACCAATTATGACACCATATACACAGTACTTAACCAAGTTGTAGAGATATTCGAGACTAAACTCGGAAATGGAAAGTATAAAATATTATATGTAAATCTTTCCACAGCTCTAGCGCAAAAACGGTGCAACCTATGGAAAACATGACAGGGACAAATATTATAGGAAATTTTATGTAGATTATTTTTTGTTTCGACTACTTTCTCTGTAAAATGCATTTCAAGCGAGATATTTGGAAAAAACCGTTTTTTCCCGCCATTTTTTCAAAATGGCGGCTAAATCCGGGAAGGTAGAGGGGTGCAAAATTAATACATTATTAAGAACCACATTAGGAAGAAAATAAAGCATATTGCAGCTTTCCTTAATTTTTTTCCTTATTCAACCCCCTATTGACTGGCCTATAAAGTGATTGCGAGGCGCCCCGAGCGAGCACTTTCGTTAAAGCGTATGGCCCTCAATGTTGAGGTCGACCGTGCTATTCTTATAATTGGCACTGCACTGGATTCGGAACGCCGGTGGCTTTGGGTGCATAGGGTCCATGGCCTGCAGCGCGGCCGCGTGTTTCGTGTATTTGGGGAATGTGAGGCGCCCTCCATGCACTGGCACACACACACACAAAAAGTACATTTACACAAGTGCTTACCGTTGGCGGAAGTAAAGTCGACGATCATTCGGTAGGGAGGGCGCGGACGAGTGGAGTGTGCCGCTGATTTAAGTTACAATTTTACTCGAGTTGCATGCATAGTGGGATAACGAGCAGTCAGGGCTGTAATTAACGTGTACGTAGTTAGGTTACATAATTGCTCCCAATAAGGCGTTGAGGTTTCAGCTGAAGTGTTTCATGCAAACGGGAATTAAGTGCTCGCGACACTACTCAGCGGGTTAGTCTTGAAAATGTATGCTTATCTCAGCTCGGTGAAATAGTTACAGGATTATAGTCAGCGCAAGGAGAAATGACCGATAAGGCGGGGCTAGGAGATTTCCCGGTGTTGCCACACATGGGCATCCATGGCGAGAACGTGCGTGTGGATGCAATGATTTCTGAATGCAGTGTGAGGGGGGCGGGGCCAGAGATTAGATGTAGCGGCAACGTCGCTCTCTCTTTTCCATATGCCATGTCTAGACTCGAAGAAACGAAACCTTGGTATAGAAAACATTGCTTTGATTTTTATCTCAGTGGTGGTGTGTGACAAAAGTTATAATATAATCATATGTGGCAACATTATAAAATTATAAAATAGAATTATAAAATAAAATAAAATTATAAAATAATTAGATGTGGCACCACAGGGGAACTCCTGGTGCTCCGCCCTAACGGCCAGTTCTCAGTGCAACGGGTATAGCTAGGGTGAAACCGTAACGGGTGGCGCCATTCTTTAATCGTAGTTGTGTGTGTCTATATATATATATATATATATATATATATATATATATATATATGTATATATATATTATGTATATATGTATGTATATATATATGTATATATATATTATGTATATATGTATGTATATATATATGTATATATATAATATGTATATATGAATATATATATATATAAATATATATATATATATATATGTATGTATATACAGTATGTATGTATGTATATATATATGTATATATGCATGTATATATATATATATTATGTATATATGTATGTATATATGTATATATGTATGTATATATGTATATATATATTATGTATATATGTATGCATATATATGTATATTATATATATATATATATAATATATATATAATGTTGTGTAAGTTAAAGACAGATTTAAATTTTTTAGAAGCTTGGGAGTAGAACCCTGACCTCGTGTTTATGGACGCAGGGGTCTGGGTTCGAATCCCATGGCAGAGCTTCTAAACACACACACACACACACACACACACACATATATATATATAATATACATATACATATATATATATATATATATATATATATATATATACATATACAGTATATATATGTATATATATATTGAAATACGTAAGACAGATAAGTGGAAGGGTGGTGAGATAAACACAGGGAACCGTTAGGGATTTATTCTGGCGTTTCGTCCTTACCAGGACTTCTTCAGAGTACATGTACT
This sequence comes from Oratosquilla oratoria, assembly GCF_046742065.1. Classification (NCBI taxonomy): domain Eukaryota; kingdom Metazoa; phylum Arthropoda; class Malacostraca; order Stomatopoda; family Squillidae; genus Oratosquilla; species Oratosquilla oratoria. The sequence continues at coordinate 10,191,452 of NC_134801.1, forward strand.
CTGAAGAAGTCCTGGTAAGAACGAAACGTCAGAATAAATCCCTAAACGGTTCCCTGTGTTTATCTCACCACCCATCCACTCATATATATATATATATATATATATATATATATATATATATATATATATATAAATATATAAATATATATATATACATATATACATATATATATATAATATATATATATATACATATATATATATATATATATATATATATATATATATATATATGTATGTATGTATATATATTAATGGATGAGTGTACGCGCGCAGGGCGCATTCCTCCCGTTATTCGTGGTGTAGGACCCCCCCCCGCCTCCACCACCGCCCAGTGGAGGTATTAATACCTCCATGCCCTCCCCTTTACTTCCTGTTCTCGCCCCCTCACTCCCTACCCCTTCCACTCTTTTGCCTTACATTTTCGTCTCAGCGAGACTAATTGTTTGCCCCCACATACTTGTTTACTTTATGCTTCCTCATTTCGGTCGTCCTGGTCTGTTCCTCCTTGCCACTCTTGGACCTCTCACTGTTTGCCATCGTCTTCTCTTTCTTTGCCGTTAATTCTTTCTGTTTGCCCACGCGGCCATTTTAACATGGCCCCCATCCATCTGAGCTTCTACGCGCGCGCCTTCGCTCTGCATCCCCTTTATGGTCAGGAAAAAAAAGTTACGTAAAACAGCCACGGTAGAAAAAAATCAAAACCCAATTAACCCAACCTAACCTTTTCCGAGCCAAAAGTATTTCTTTCCCATTATTTTTTTTTTACGTTTACGCCTTCATGAACCCAGTTTGGAATCTTATTTTGAATATTGTATTTGTTTTATTTGCGCCTTTTTTGGGGTGTTGTTTTATTATTGTTATTATTTCTGTTATCTAATGCATCTGACCTCGATAGAAACCGAAAGGTCTCCCGTCTGCATCCTTTGTTATTGTATCCCATTGTACGAGTAAAATACTGTAACCATCGCCTACATTGCCAAGGAATCTAGCTTAACGATTTTCATCATCTACTCCACTGTATCTAACGGGCTAAAAAACATCCGTGGCAGTCTACACAGACAGGAGCTACGGAATACGTATATGTAGATAATTTGATGTTCTTGATGCACTGAGACCACGCCAGGAAGTGCTGAGCTACAACTAAGATCCTCCATTGTCATATGTGCTTGGACTTCCAGGGCAAGTCGAAGTCGGCGGGAGTTATATGATTCGAACAGTGCTCGCGTCATGTGGAACTCGTTCGAAACCAGCACACTACTTGGATCATGTTCCCACCGACAAGGTGCCACGGAGATGACAGCTTGGCACTAGCCGCAATACAGGGAAAAGTGCCAACCGCGGTAAATCACCTTTCCTCCTCCTCCTCCTCCTCCTCCTCCTCCTCCCCTTCTTCTTCTTCTTCTTCTTCTTCTTCTTCTTCTTCTTCTTCTTCTTCTTCTTCTTCTTCTTCTTCTTCTTCTTCTTCTTCTTCTTCTTCTTCTTCTTCTTCTTCTTCTTCTTCTCCTCCTCTTCCTCCTCCTCCACCTTCTTCTCCTCCTCCTCCTCCTCCTCCTCCTCCTCCTCTTCCTCCTCCATCTTCTCCACCTTCTTCTCCTTCTTCTTCTTCTACTATCTGAAATAGGAAAAAGAGTTTTTGATATCCCAGCCATTGCTCGATATAATTGAATGCAGCTGCTCCTCTGGGGAAGAAAGGGACGAAGTGTTGACGGAAAAACTCGCGATATTCTTGTATTTGCAGATGATGTGTATCTAATGAAATGAAGATGTTAAGAGCACAGAGACAGTTATCTTCTCGTTTTCCGCACAGAAAAGAAGTGCAGTCCGGTCGAATGTTGGTGCTGTTTCAAGAATTAGATATTTGATGGGTAATTAGGTGCAGTTGCTTCCTATGGAAAGGTTGTGATGGTGGGAGGAGGAAGTAAGGTGAAGTGAAAGTTTTTGTGCGTTTTTCGCCTCAATCGAAGACGATGGAAGTATTCGATTATAAGTCACGTTCGACTTAACTCTCTGTATGTCTAAAGGCCATTTATTTATTTATTTACTCATTTGCCTTTGGTGGGTGGGTCATATAGGGTGTGTAAGGGAACATCTAAGAAATTAACGAACCACTTGTGTTTGGCACATAGGGTTTCATGCACGTTCATCTAAAAGTATAACCATAGACGGTCAGTAGAAATGGTCGGAGGCATTTGATTACCGAGTGCTCTACCAATAGTTATACCATCACCACAACACATCACCACTTCCACGACGACGACACATCACCACAACCACCACCAGTCATCAAAACCAACACAAATGACACCACCTCCACGGCCACCGCCATTGTCACCGCTACTGCTACTATCACAACCATCACTACCACCTCAGCCTCCACTAATGTACTACTACAATACCAATTGTGATACTATATATATATATATATATATATAATATATATATATATATATATATATATATATATATATATATATAATATATATATATATATAATATATATATAATATATATAATATATATATATATATATATATATATATATATATATATATATAATATATAATATATATAATATATATATAAATATATATATATATATATATATATATATAATATATATATATATATATATATATATATTAACGACCTCCATCCTCATGGAACTGTATGGTGAAACCAGTCAGGATCTGTCTTCCACAGATGAAGTTCATTGGCCCCGCGCTCACCAATGACTGTGGTCGATTAACCTTTTATATTTTGTATTATTTCACTTTAATGAAGCCTAATACAAAATTTAATCTATCGTACTTCCTACTACACTCTGCTCAAAATCGAGGTTTTGTATTTGTACTGATTTCGGGGGCGGGGGGACCCAGTATCTTTCAGTTGGTGGTGGTTCAACCACCACCACCATCACCACCACCATCACCACCACCACCACTACCACCACCACTAACAGTAGTAATAGGGAAAAAGAATGTAGAGAATAATGAGGGATATGGAAGTCCTTAGAAACATTCCGGTCCTGGAACACTGGGGGTTTTCAGATTGCATCGTAGATGTAAATACAAACTGGAACTAGAGATGGGAAAAGTCTTGAGAATCATTGCAAAGGTGGACAAGGATATGACTACACACACACACACACACACACACACACACACACACACACACACACACACACACACACACACACACACACACACACACACACACACACACACACGACTCGATGGCGCGGTGGTTAGAGTTTCCGGCCGCCAATACGGCAGTCCGGGTTCGAATCCGGCCCAGGGCTGAAGTAATTTAAGTATCGCTGCGCTGCGAGTCGTTACTTCAACTCTTGGGCGGGGAGTTGGGTGTGTGTGTGCGTGTAAGGTCACATCATTACCCATAGATCGGTCATTATATGACCTGAGCTCTCTTCCGGGAGGGAAATAGCTGTTGATCACGAGTCCAACACGTGATACAAGACCATGGTAAATCACACACTAGTGTGCATTCGCATGTACTCGCATATTTAACCTGCATAGACGGATTGACGAGGACATAAGAAGTTGTAGGTCACATAGAGTCGACTGACGTTGTTTGACATATGTACGGAGTAATGCCCCCGAAGCTTGCGGTGTGCCCCCACCCACCACGCGCCCTCCTCCCAACAGATTTAGACGTCTCCGGGTGTACAGGATTCCTCTTGAGGCGGCCAACTTTCCTCGCGGTCCAGTTACTCTCAGGCGTGCAACATGTGCACGTGGCTGTCGTCATCACACGTGTGTGTGTTTGTGTGTGTGTGTGTGTGTGTGTGTGTGTGTGTGTGTGTGTGTGTGTGTGTGTGTGCGCGCGTGTTTAGAAAGGAATGTTAAAAAAATTGTGGGATCGAGTCTTGGCCGGTGGCATCTCACTTGAACAAAGAAATTCGCTCCTTTAGGTTGTCCAGTATCCGACATCTTATTTCCTGCAGACGTCTTTTAGGAACCAAAATATGTGAACAAATAAACACACACACACACACACACACACACACACACACACACACACACACACACACACACACACACACACACACACACACACACACACACACACACACACACACACACATACACACACACACACACACACACACACACACACACACACACACACACACACACACACACACACACACACACACACACATACACCCACCTTTCTCCCATCCCACATCCATTCAAAACCTGTTTGTGTATCCAATGAAAACAGATGTTAAGAGCACAGAGACAGTTAATCTTCTCTTTTTCCGCACAGAAAGGAAATGCAGTCCGGTCAAATGTTGGTGCTGTTTCAAGAATGAAATATTTGGTGGATAATTAGTTGCAGTTGCTTCCTATGGAAAGGTTGTGATGGTGGGAGGAGGAAGTAAGGTGAAGTGAGAGATCATGTGCCAGCAAGAATATCCATACACATCTTCGTGCTTGCAACAAGTTGATAAAACCCTTAGGATAATACAGTTGAGGAACAAACTCTTCAGCACACTGATGTACACTATCTTCTGCATCTGCCCTCGAAGAACTAGCTACAATGCCATTGTCATTCACCTGGAATGGCCGAACGCAATCTTTGTTTACATCTGGTACCAACACTGTCACAGGCTGAGTTTCCCCCCTCCTCTCTCTCTCCTCTCCCTCCCATCCTCCCTCTCTCTCACATCCTCCCTTTCTCTCTCTCTCTCCTTCTCTCTCGCTCCCCCCCCCCTCTCTCTCAATGTCCATCTTCACCTAAAGGGCATCAATTTATCATTTTCCCAAGACGAAAAAAAAAAAAAAAGGTTTAGGCTTTTGGGTACGTAGGTTTTGGTGGGCTTCCAGTACAGCAACTACAGCCAAACATCACATGAATTCGATTAAATTGGCTCAACTTTAATTCGTTTGGCGTGAATATCCGAACACAAGGCAGAAGACTTTTTATTTTTCGCCGCACACAGCACCTCTTGGCTTTGATTACCAGTCATGCCTTATAAGGAAATATTTGGAGTCTCGAAGGAGATCAAAGCGTTATTACTGCGATGTCATTTGTGACAGGGACTCTACGGAAGGGAATTATTTCGGACAACCAAATGTATAAAGTATAAAAAAAAACTAACTAACCTTGCTTAAATTGTTTAGATGGCAACCTAACCTTTCCTATTCTAAATTGTATTTTATTTTTAGTTTCTTTTCCCCGTTTACGAAATCTGAACCCATCCATTACGGTCATTGATTCTCGTCTGTAAAGGTAAATCTAGAATTCTAGAAGGCCCAAACACAACAAGTACGGCTTCTGCTTCCATTGCACAGAATCACCTGGGACAAGAACTTGGTGTTTAACCGCGTCATAACGGTTATAATAGGATAAAGCGAATCTTAGGATTACAAGGTGGATGAGAAAATAGAAATTGTGTTATCTAGAAATGTTCAATCATCACCAGGCAAGAGTGGGGTCCTATAGTGCACAAAGGTGCAGTTGGCCAGACAAGTTTTTTTTTTCTCGTGATTTTCAAAAATAGTTTGCCAATATAGTGGTGTCTGGCATCTCTCTTCGCTTGCCAGATAAAAGACCTTTGGGTGGATCCAACTTCTGGAAGAATTTAATTGAGGCCATGAGTCGTCTGAGGATCCTTTTCGCTGAAATGGAGTATACACAAGATAAATTCTCTCCCCCCTCCCTCTCTCTCTCTCTCTCTCTCTCTCTCTCTCTCTCTCTCTCTCTCTCTCTCTCTCTCTCTCTCTCTCTCTCTCTCTCTCTCTCTCTCTCTCTCTCTCTCTCTCTCTCTCTCTCTCTCTCTCTCTCTCTCTCTCTCTCTCTCTCTCTCTCTCTCTCTCTCTCTCTCTCTCTCTCTCTCTCTCTCTCTCTCTCTCTCTCTCTCTCTCTCTCTCTCTCCCAGTCTGTCTTTCAAGATTATATGACAACAAAAATCAAAAAGAAAATGAAAATATTCAAATCGGTCGCAAACGTGGCCTTGAGGCAACAGAAGGAAACTCATCAGTCTATAAACATTTCTTGAGAATCACACTCGAGCATGATTTCCGACAATAAGGAAAATAATCATTGACATCATACAAACTATACAGAATGAAGCATTGAAAACAAGAACAGGATGTACCAAAATCACCTTAGTAGAACACCTATACATAGATACCTCCTCTTAGAACACATTTCCATCTCATTACAACACAAGCACAACCAATTGAACGAAAAAACTACACCATCAACATACACCTCAAACACCAACAACCTTCCACCAACTTCTCAAAACACGAATACGAACACAGAATAATCCTGGCCCACAGAAACTAACTGCCCAAGATGCCACCGTCGTCACACTGAAGTCACCCAGAACACCTCGTGTTACACTGACCCCCCCCGTCATTCCCAGACGGCAACAGTCGTACTTCCACGAGTAACTTAGGGGCTGGTGGTATCTCAATTGAACAAAGTGATTCGCTCTTTTAGGTTGTCCAGATTCCTACATCTTGTTTCACTATTTCATGGTTCCCTGCAGACGTCTTTTAGGAACCAATATATGTATTTGAACACAATCGCACACAGACACTGACACACACACGACTCGGTGGCGCAGTTGGTAGAACGATGAACTACTAGCATGGTGGTGCGCGTAGTGCTTGGTTCGAATCCTGCCCAGGGCAGAAATTAATTTCGGTACAGCTGCGCTTCGGGTCGTTACTCTGACTCTCGTGGGCGGGGAGTTGGGGGTGTGTGTGTGTGAAAGGTCATAGCATTACCCATAGATCGGACCTACGAGCTCTGAGCTCTCTTCCAGGAGGGAAATAGCTGTCGATCACGAGTCGAACACGTGATCCAAAAGACCAAGTGAATACACACACACACACTCTCTCTCTCTCTCTCTCTCTCTGGGGTGGAGGCAACACCATTGAGTCTTTTGTCTGTAATATTAATCGAGTGTCACCGTGGATGGATTATTATCATAAACAAAGCAGTAACCACTCTACTCTTAGCTGCGGCTGATGCTGGTTACACGAGAGTCGTGAGTCTCGAAACACTGTATGAATGTATGTAAGTATTTGTTGTGTGTATATGTGTGTGTCTGTGTGATTTACATGTGTATGTATGTCATGTACGTGATAGCGGTGGACTGTAGCAACAACTGTAGAGGCACACTGGCGATAGCCCTTTGTGGGTGGAACTGTGGCACACTACGAAGGTATTAATAGCCCGCTGAGCACTACGGCTTCTGTGGCGCTTCGAAGCAAGAAGTGTCACTTGGTACAGCTGCATTGAGATATCACTTCCACCTAGCTCTAGCTGTAGATGTTGTTGTGGAGTAACTGGAAGGTACTTCTTTGGACCAAGACATTTAATTAAGATGCCTGTGTTTACGAAATTGTATCTACTTAATTTTAGTTGACAGGAAAGGAACTACACTCGTGGGACCCAGGCTCCTATACTCCAATTAATTATCACTGTTTAAAGTTTATGTTCGCGCGCGCGCCCGTGTGAGCGCGTTTACAAGTATTCCCATCTCCGTGTCTCCATTAGACAAACGTTGCTTAATTGATTAATTTATTTATTCATTTATTTATCTATTTATTTACTTTTTTTTTCCACTGGACTTGTGTGGCGGATGCGGTGAACTTATGAGGGTTTGTTGTTTGTGTGTGATGTCTGCATATATGTCTTTTTTTTGTGTGTGTGATGTGTGTGTGTGTGTGTGTGTGTGTGTGTGTGTGTGTGGGTGGGTGGGTGGGTGAATAATAGAATGAAGACAGTGATGGTTTATTGAATTACTAAGTTCATCCAAAGGCTGAACAAGTATAAAGCAGCCTGATTAATATTTTGGGGGGAAGGATGATTTTCTCTCTCTCTCTCTCTCTCTCTCTCTCTCTCTCTCTCTCTCTCTCTCTCTCTCTCTCTCTCTTTCTCTCTCTCTGTGTGGAATACGCAGAAGTTGGTGGTAATTGGTCCATTGTGATGGCGTCAGTACAGTTAGCGCAGGGTTGTTGGGGAAAGGTTGGACTTTAGAACAGATGACTTCATCGCGGACCGGAAGTGTTTGTGTGCACGTGGGGAGGCTTGATGATCGCCAGCCGGAAGTAGACAACAGTTGCAGGAACTTGGAACGAGTGGTTCTTGTGTGTGTGTGTGTGTGTGTGTGTGTGTGTGTGTGTGTGTGTGTGTGTGTGTGTGTGTGTGTGTGTGTGTGTGTGTGTGTGTGTGTGTGCAACCTCCTCTTGCCGGATCGTCATGACATGCGCGTTTTGCTGGAGGAGAGACCTCTCAATGCCAAAACCTCAAGTGTTGTATTTCTCTATTCATTCATTCTTATTGCGAATTTTTCGCAAAACCTTTACCTAACATATTGAAAGCTAACCCAGAACGGAACCAAAGCAATGAAGGGGAAGACGCCAAGACTGTCTAGAATATGTGGTCAGAAACCATAATATATATATATATATATATATATATATATATATATATATATATATATATATATATAATATATAAATAGAGAGAGAGAGAGAGAGAGACACCTTGGGACAAATTATGGGAAAGGTGGAGGGGGAAACACGGGTCTTTATCAGAATATCGAGTTTATTCCTGACCGGTTTCGCTTACAATAGCTTCTTCAGAAGAAGACATTGTAAGCGAAACCGGTCAGGAATAAACTCGATATGCAGATAAAGACCCGTGTTTTCCCCTCCACCTATCCCATAATATAGATATATATATATATATATATATATATATATATATATATATATATATATATATATATATATATATATATATATATATTTCCACTAGTACAGAGCCTGAACACGGAAAATGGCTATTGAAAAGTCGGGATACTTTAACCTAAATCGACCTAACTTAACCCAACCTATTAATCTATTGTAACCTAACCTAATCTAATTCACTCTTTTTGGTCGACGTTGAAAGGAAAAATACATTGTGGGAAATCCCGTGTGTGTGAGTGTGTGTGTGTGATTCACCACGGTCTTGGATCACGTGTTGGACTCGTGATCGACAGCTATTTCCCTCTCGGAAGAAAGCTTAGAGATCATGACCGATCTATAGTTACCACTGTGACCTTACACGCCCACACACACCCAACTCTCCTCCCACGAGAGTTGGAGTAACGACTCGCAGCGCATAAATACTGAAATTATTTCAGGCCTGGGCGGGATTCGAACCCGGACCGCCGTAGTGGCGGCCGGAAACTCTAACCACCGCGCCATCGAGTCGTGTGTGTGTGTGTGTGTGTGTGTGTGTGTGTGTGTGTGTGTGTGTGTGTGTGTGTGTGTGTGTGCATGTGTGTGTGCGCGTAGGTGCCTGCCTATTGCTGCCAGCTCCCCCATGGCAGCCGTGCCTCGTTGGACACGGCCTGAGTATGGCGAACAGTCAATATACCTATGATTCAAGTTTTTACGAAAATAAGCGGCGTGTGCCGCCCTGTAGCCCCCTCGGCGTCGTTTCCGTTTGTCAGAAGGGGGTTCTGTTGCGGTCCACAACGGTTAACGGTAACTATCACGGTTAGCTATAAACAACCGTTTACTGGTGTGGGCCTCCTTAGGAAACCGTGTTACGATGTTTTTAACTTGTAATTAAAATACATGCGTAAATTGATAAATTAAAAACAAATATATGGCAATTGAAGTTGCCTCATCTGACCCGGTCATTGTCAGAAGATGGTGCGAACCATGTTAATGAACATTCGGATAGGATTTCTGAAAGCCCTCACCCCGCCCCTGAAATTGATTTGGTAAATGGGGATTTTTTCAAGAAATATATATATATATTTTTAAACATGAGTTGTGTTAGAATGAAAAGGTTTTATACTTGTAGATTAAAATGGCTTCAGACTCCACCTGCATTTCGTACAAGAGATGCAACCTGACCAAGCCTGATGAAACCATTTTGGTGAAACCCAAAGGCTGCATATTCCTCTAAGGGTCCTCCAATGGACCATTAAGGCTAAATTCAAGCTATTTTATCAACAGAATAGTATATGGGAGTCGTGTTAGCATAACTAAATTCAGAAGCAGCGACAGAACTTTATAGAATGATTTTATGTTAAGATGCGCACTGCTCCGAGGTCCAGAGATTCCTGTGAGAGCAGAACAAAATCTTCTGACGCTTACCAGAGCAAAACCCTTGAGAAGGGCGTCCAGTTAGGTGTTCCGAGCTAGATGGAAGAGCCTATGGGTAGACATAATAACACTATTCTTTATTCTTATTGTTATGTATGTGTTCTGTTTCAATTTATTTTTATTTGTTTTATGTGTTTGTTTGTTTATTTGTGATAAGTAAACGTCTTGTACACGACCAACAACAATTTGCTGCAGTTGTACAGTACTATTAACAACTGTCGGGATAGTACTGACGGAGTCACCTTTGTCAATATCATTGGGTCTTTTGTCAGTAATATTAATCGAGTGTCACTGTGGATGCTTTATTATCACAAACAAAACAGTAAACACTTTACTCTCATCGCTTTTAGGTAATGAAAATAGTGTTAGTGCATCACACTGGCTTCTTTTATTGAAAAATGGTAAAACAAGCGTTTCCAAAGTCCTCGTTGGAAATTGTGCTTTATAACCCGACAATGTTTGCTCCCTTCTCTCTCTCTCTCTCTCTCTCTCTCTCTCTCTCTCTCTCTCTCTCTCTCTCTCTCTCTCTCTCTCTCTCTCTCTCTCTCTCTCTCTCTCTCTCTCTCTCTCTCTCTCTCTCTCTCTCTCTCTCTCTCTCTCTCTCTCTCTCTCTCTCTCTCTCTCTCTCTCTCTCTCTCTCTCTCTCTCTCTCTCTCTCTCTCTCTCTCTCTCTCTCTCTCTCTCTCTTGCCCTCCCTCTCTTTCTCCCTCCCTCCCTCTCCCTCTCTTTCTCCCTCCCTCCCTCCCTCTCCTCTCTCTCTCTCTCTCTCTCTCTCTCTCTCTCTCTCTCTCTCTCTCTCTCTCTCTCTCTCTCTCTCTCTCACACACACACACACACTCAGCCCTTTAATTTAATGTGGAACGCCCCCCCCCCTTCCGAAGAAACGCGTGTTCAACGCAGTGCAAAATCAGTACTGGATGGCAGTGTTGACCCTGCTCGCAAGATCACCTCCGAAGCCCTCATATTAGTTACAAATAGTCTTAGAATGTCAGTGATTTCGGGGGGAGGGGAGGTTCAAATGAGATACATAGCTAGTTAAGTGCATCCTGTTATGTAGGGTTAGTTAACTAGCGGGATTCGAACCTTGAGTCAGCAAGACTTCACGCGTACCGACCAGCCGACCGTGAAAAATGACTATGCACACCTGCACCTTCCCCCCCCTCTCTCTCTCTCTCTCTCTCTCTCTCTCTCTCTCTCTCTCTCTCTCTCTCTCTCTCTCTCTCTCTCTCTCTCTTTCTCTTTCTCTTTCTCTCTCTCTTTCCTTCTCTCTCTCTCTCTCTCTCTCTCTCTCTCTCTCTCTCTCTCTCTCTCTCTCTCTCTCTCTCTCTCTCTCTCTCGCGTTCCCTCTCCCTCTCTTTCTCCCTCCCTCCCTCCCCCACCCTCTCTCTCTCTCTCTCTCTCTCTCTCTCTCTCTCTCTCTCTCTCTCTCTCTCTCTCTCTCTCTCTCTCTCTCTCTCTCTCTCTCTCTCTCTCTCTCTCTCTCTCTCTCTCTCTCTCTCTCATATTTTAGGGATGATACTTTACATTCATTCAGCAGATGTGATGAATGTTTGGTTGTCTGCTGCTGGTAACTAGAATAGAAACATATAGTACGTCAGTGTGTGAAGGTTTTGTTTTCCGGTCAGGACTCGTGTGTTTGTAGCATTGGGAAAGGGATGGTGGTTACCTTATACCTGCGTTTCTCAACCATGGTTTCCCGGAACCCCAAGGTTCCGTAAAAGGTTCCTTGAGACATGCAATTTATTTTAAAGGTTACGCATGGGTAAAAAGGCTGAGAAACGCTGCCTTATACTGTTGGCTTCATATGTCAGTACCATATTGGTGATGTATCTTAGTGTGCGACATATTGTTATGTACCGTGGGTTTACAATAAAAAGAATATTTATTTGGTCACAATAAACTCATACAATTCATACATACATACATACAGTACGATACAACGTGCATCGATACACTTGTAACAGTGACCTAAAATAGATCAGTCACTGTAATACTTAGAATTGAAGCCAATAAATCAAAGGATGTAGTACACCATCAACGTATGAGTAGGTTTTGTAGATGGAGCAAAATGCAATATTTGATGTGTTGTAAGATTTGCAGGAAATGGAAACATTTTTGGAGAAACTTTCGTTACAGCGGAAGCCTAGGCGTTGTTGTGAAGGAGCGGAGATATGATGCGGCTGTCGTCACGTGTACGTATAGTTCCGCTAGTTTTCCGCCCACGTTTGGAGCCATTATCTCTCGCTCAGGTACCTCCTCTTTCCCATTCTTCCACACTCCTCCGGTGCCTCCTGCCTGTCCTCCTCCTCCCCCCCCCCGCTGCCCCCCCCCCGCCCTTTCCCCGGTTCCCCCCGGAAGGGAACCTGTTCTGGAGAATACGCCGTGATTGGAATGAAATGATATTAACGTTGGAATACGGGTGTGACGCCGGCTCTGGGCGGACAAGTTGAGGGGAGAGAGAGAGATTTGAAATGGTAGAGAAATGCAGTGTGATGATGCATTGAAGCAGATGAGACCCTATGGCAAATAACAACGTGGTGGAATATGGCTACTAGACTTATCGGTGGAGGTTGAGTTTCACTGTTTGGTATTGCGAGAGAAGTTTGCAGGAGGGACGTGGCAGAGGTTACAGTTGTGCGACTCAAGGGAAAGCTTGGAAAAGGCCTTTGTTCAGCAGTGGACTTGGAATGGCTTTTGAATAAGACGTGTATTGTGTGTAAAGAGATCAGTATGTAATATAGATTTTATAGTGCATTTGGGCACATATATTTGATGTGATAGCTTAGGTGGTATACGGTGTAGTGGTAATTTAGTAGGTGATATGAAGTGTGATAGCATAGTTTATGCTACACCATATGTGATAGCATAGTTGTTGTATGTAGCATTTGTGATGTGCTGTAAATGTTTTAGTATTATCAGATAGAATAGGTGTCGATCACGATATAGTTTAGGTATGATAAATATAGGTTACATTTGATTGCGTAATTGGCATGTTATAGTACAACTGGTGTTGTGGTCATTATAACTGGCTGCAAACCGATGTCTTGTCCATTCCTGTAGTAAGATGGAGATTGGAGGTTCGGTTGTTTGAATGGAATAGATTGGGAATGGGTAACGGGAGATTGGGAGTCATAAATGGAGTGGGTTAGTCAGGATTGGGTGGAGTTCTTGTCGAGTGGCGCAACAAGGGTGTTGAATTTTTCCGCCTTGCATGCGCCTCACCCGGGCAGTTGCCCCTTATCGCGTGTAACCCCTTAGGCCGGCCACACACGTGCTGTATAAACTGACAGTTACAACTGTTCAGTTATAACTGTCAGTTGAAACTGCACGTGTGTGGGTATCTCAGTATCACTGATATACCCACACACGTGCAGTAACAACTGACAGTTATAACTGAACAGTTGTAACTGTCAGTTTAAACTGCACGTGTGTGGCAGGCCTTAGAGTGCAGTTTCAACTGACAGTTATAACTGAACATTTGTAACTGTCAGTTTAAACTGCACGTGTGTGGCCGGCCTTAGAGTGCAGCGTTTCTCAACCAGGGTTCCCCGGAACCCTAAGGTTCCGCAAAAGGTCCCTAAGGGTTCCGCGAGAACAAGTGAGATAAGCTAATGCACTTTTGATTTTTTATTTAATTTCATATACGTAATATAATTAAACACGCACAACATATTCTTGATTGTTGTAATAATGTGATATAGACATCATCCTATCTATACCTATAATTTTCTTTTTTTTGCGCACGGGTTCCTTGAGACATGCCATTTATTTTAAAGGGTACGCAAGGGTAAAAAGGTTGAGAAACACTGCCTTAGAGTCGTTAAGGGGACTTTACCCGAATAAAATCGCTATTGATGTTGTTAGCCTTCAGATATGCACGTTAAGGTTTCTGATTAAGCATGACATGTGCAAGTGTGTGCGTATTTATGTGCATGTATGTATACGGGTGCTCACTGCTCTCTCACTGGGATGTTTATAGTTCCTGGATAGAGTAGGCTGGAAAAAGTTTCCTCGACGCATATCTTGTGTTTGACATAATACGCAATGGAATTAATAGTAGACGCGGGTTTTGATACTTCATCCCGTTCGTTCGTATATTCTTTATCTTTCAGTTTGTTTGTTTGTGTATGTGTGTGTGTGTGTGTGTGTGTGTGTACTTAACCAGTTGTCCTGTAGCCGTATGTCGTCTCGGCACTACATTGGTTTTCCATTTTCCAGGAACCTTACCTATGACAATATTCACCCCTTCGTTGGAAACACTCTTTCCCTCCTGATGCTTCTCCAATTGTCATTCACTTGGTCTCTCTTTCGAAAAGGGGGGGGGGAGGGGGCTCGAAGACTAGTCTCCACTCGTTCAATAAAAAAATTGCTGAGATCCCTTTTGCCTGCATTTACTCACTCAGTTCTTCTGTTCGCCTTCTCCCCTTTTACCACCTCTTATGACTCTTCGGCGACGTAGTATTGCTCTTAGGGATAGAAGCGCTTGTTATCACCATCGACAAAAATATATGCCCTGACTGTCTTCACCCGCTGAATCTTGAGACATTCGAACTGCGCATACCTGTGGCCTTTGTCCTCCCGAGTCCAGAGTGACGCTAGCGTCTTAGTCCGCTCGGCCCCGACCGACGTTTCCCTAAATTAGAGTTTCCCAAACTTTTCCAATACGTGACCCCTTTCAGTATTACCAAACCTACCATGACCCCCGCCTTTATAAGCCTTCTGAAAACGTACTGATTTTCAATATCACAGATATATTACTTTAAACTTTATTAATCACAGCAGGGAGAGAAATAATAAAAAATGTATATTATTGTTTTTCAATGTTTATTAACAAGGATTCATCTGATAGTATATTTTAATGAGGAAGATGTATTTTTTTTATACAAGCAAATCAATATGCGGGTCAGTGTGGCTGAATGTACCCTCCATGACCCCCAGATAAAGGCTCATGACCCTTTTGGTGGTCGCGACCCACAGTTTGGGAACCCCTGCCCTAAATGAAGGGAGTAATAAACAAATAAAAAGGGATTCTATCATTGTATTTACTCGGGATTTACATATTTAATTCAATCTTAGAGAGTTGTTTTTCGTGTATTGGAATATTTCACATTGAATTTATACATATTCCTGCACCCGTTTGATATTTAGGATCGACGCTTGCTTCTTTGATCGGATGCAAGGGGATGCAGTGCTTCCCGAAAGATTTTATATTGTGTGTCCTGCACCATGGCAAGTTATTTGCGCGTGGGATTTTCTTTTCTTTCTTTTCCTTATGGCGTTACACAATGAGCCAGCTGCTGTCTTCTAATTGTGGCCAAATTGGAAGAAGAATCCATCCACGGTTGCCGCTGCTGCAGTCGTTGAGTATTCTGGCCCCCGTCCCAGGGACGTGGTTCTTGCGATTCAATTAATCTCTTATCATCCTGACCGAAGGATTTTCTCTCTCTTTTTATTCGACGCTATGAGCGTTTTCGAAACCCACCAACACAGTGTCACCCAGGATGATGTCGGTCGATTTTATTCAGCTGATGAGTAATGAACGTTCGAGTCTGCTTTCAACCAGGTAACCCCCGTCGGCGGAATTTGTTAATTCAGTTCAACTGGGAGAAGTCGAGGGGAATAGAGAGAGAGAAAGAGAGAGAGAGAGAGAGAGAGAGAGAGAGAGAGAGAAAGAGAGAGAGATCTCCGGGAAAGGTCTGGGTTGGAAGGTGTTCCCACGCACGCATGGCCACTTGGCTTCAAGGGAATGTGACAGGAGAGACAGAGAGAGAGAGAGAGACAGAGAGAGAGAGAGAGAGAGAGAGAGAGAGAATATGTAGCATTACGACGTTTCTACCAGCACGACAAAAAATATTTCATATTGAGTGCGAGGTGGTATGACACAAACGGCGATAGCATTTGGGAACAAGTTCCCGCGTTCGTTTAAGTCTAAAAATGACTCCATGGTAAGGAAAGAGTCCATAA
>NC_134801.1:10212566-10225066 GCF_046742065.1 Oratosquilla oratoria
TGTATGGAGTGATTGTGCCGACAGCACTGTACGGGGCAGAAACATGGAACATAAGAGAGGAAAAGAGCAGTTTGAATGTATTTGAGATGAGGTGCCTGAGAAGTATGATAGGGATTACTAGGCTGGATACAGCGAGGAACGAGGAGGTGAGGAGAACAGGGATGGAAAGGGAGTTGGGAGATAGGGTTGATGAAAGAGTATTAGGATGGTTTGGACACATGGAAAGAATGAGTGAAGAAAGATTAGTAAAAGAGGTGGGGAAGGAAGAGGTGGAAGGAGTGAACATGAAGGGGCGACCAAGGATAAGATGGATGGATGGGGGTAAAAGGGGCATTGGGAAAGAGGGGAATGTCTGCTGAGGAAGGACAGGAGAAGAGAGAAAATGGGGTGAATGGAGAATGGTTGTGTATGGATGATGCTGTGATGCATGAAAGGAAGTGAGTGGTGAATGGGGGTGAGGGAGTATGTGTGAAAAAATAAATTGATGTATCCTAAAGGAATTTCTCCCCGTCATCTCTTTTTCTGTATGAGAGGACGGGGAGATTAATTGAAGCGGCCTTGCTGTGGATGTGCTGTGTCTTGCGACACTGCTTCTGACCCAGGGCAGTGGGCGAGATGCAGGGATGACCCGTCATCCAGGAGAAGCCAAGATAAGAGGGAGGGAGAGGGGTAAATAGGAGTGGAGTAGGTGGGGAAAGAGCCTTTGGTAAATGTATTATTATTTTTAATAAATATATATATATATATATATATATATATATATATATATATATATATTATATATATATATCTTAGATATATATATTTGTATATAATATATCTATATATATATTTATATATGTATACATAATATATATATATATAATATATATATATATATATATTATATATATATATATATATATATATATATATATATATATATATATATATATCTTTATTTTATCTTTATATAAACGTGATATTGACACCAGCTGGTTGGTGGATGTAGTTTTTACCTTTGTGTGCAATAAATATTTTCTCGGATGTCTTTGTGTATCACGGACGTGTTTCCTTGTATGCGCCTTTGTACAAAGATTTCCGTGACACAGCATTTTCATTTATGTCAGACCGTGTGTGCGTGTAAGCAAATGCATATACAATTTGTACATATACCTCTGTCCTTGCGTTAGTGTATATATATATATATATATATATATATATATATATATATGTATATATATTATATATATATATATATTATATATGTATATATGTTTATTATGTATATATGTATATATATTATATATATATATATATTATATATGTATATGTATATATATAATATATGTATATATATTATATATGTATATGCATACATATATATGTATATGTATATGTATATATTTATATATATATATATATATATATATATATATATATATATATATATATTTATATATATATATGTACATATATATATATATATATTATATATATATATATATATTTATATGTACACACATTATGATTATGATGATAAACACGGCTAAAGTACGGAATCGTAGTCATTAAAGTTTCGTTCATGAAGCAACTTCAGTGAGTGTTTATAGAAAATTGTGATGGAAACTTCTTATGTACTTAAGTAAACCATTTTGTGGGACGTATGGGAAAGGTCGCTCTTGTTGTTCCATTGCTAATTGAATGTCGGACGTGTTCTAGAATTAAAATGCTAGTTTGTCTTGCTAAATTGATCAGTCCAACGCGATGGTTCGAAGCATATGCTGTTGAAATATATGCTGTTTGTACAATCCTTCTAGTGAACTTGTCATAACCTTTATGTAACACTTGGGCACCTTCCCAATTTGGCAAGTGGTTAATCTATTCCTCATAGACTACTAAGGCATTGGACGTTTTGTGTGCTCTAATGTCGTTTCTTTGTTCATAAATTCTCTTGTCTAATCCCCTCGCTGATTCACCATAGTATGCCATTGTGCAACCATTGCATAGAACTTCATACACGACACTTTTTTTTCCGCGTTGAATCACTTCTCCGATCTCTTTATTAATTCACCGATCTTCTTATTGGTCACTATTGCTACGTTGTCTACCGCTGGTGAAGTTTCAGAACCTGGTACCGATACTAAATTGGAAATAGTTTGATCATTTCTCTATCTTCCTCGACTAAAAATTATTTTTCATTTTTCTTTTTAACGTTCTCATTAATCCCTCTGGATATCTAAGTTTGTCGAAGGCTTAAATAATATAATCAGACTCTTCCTCTAGATATTGTGACAGGTTCACTTGAAGGATTGTAGAAGCAGCATTTATTTCAACAGTAAATGCTTCGAACTATAGCGTAGGTTTTATTGATTCAGCAAAACAAACCAGTATTTTCATTCTAGAACAGGTCACAAAATCAGTTAATAGTGGAACCCCAAGAGCGACCTTTCCCAAAAGATGACTGTTATGTACACAAGTTTCCATCACAGTTTCGTGTATCCACTCCTCTCTAAAGAAGTTCCTTCGTGAATGGAACGTTAGAATGATTAAGATTCCGTAGTTTCCCCCGTGTTTATGTTTTCCATCATCAAGATAATTTGTCTGAAATCTTGATATAATATATATATATATTTATATATATATATATATATATATATATATATATATATATACATATATATATATATTTATATATATATTTAAGATTATTTCAGACAAATGAGAGAGAATGCGGGTGGGGAAGGGCAAACGAAGATGTGTTAGGAATAGAGTTTATTGGCAATAAACTCTATTCCTAACACATCTTCGTTTGCCCTTCCCCACCCGCATATATATACATATATATATATTACATATATATATCTATATATACTTATATATATGTATATATATATATATACTTATATATATATAATATATATATATATGAATATCTGGGGAGCAGATTCTCTTGTATGCATGCATTATTAAAATCGACAGCAGGAGGTTGTTGATCTTCTTATGGGTATTCTCCAGTTTTCTAACCAATACTCTGCCATTTGGAGGGTGGGCATAGACCAAGTTGCCAAAATGATTCATTTATTTCAACGTTTCGTCTAACAAAGAGACATCTTCAGGAAATTCTGTAACAAAGATAATATAGACGTACAGCAATAAAGAAAACAACATGTTAATCTAAAATTCACAAATATGGAAATAGATATCAATAATATAATATATAAGTCATCAAACGAAGATTTTCTTCGTCATTTCTTTGGACCTTTAATTTTTGTAAGTAGTGGTCCCCAACAGCCCATGTATCATGATAGGATGTGTATTTTTGCTCATTTATTGATATCTATTTCCATATTTGTGAATTTGTTTAGATTAACATGTTTTATTTATTGCTGTACGTCTATATTATCTTTGTTACCGAATTTCCTGAAGATGTCTCTTTGTTAGACGAAACGTTGAAATAAATGAATCATTTTGGCAACTTGGTCTATGCCCACCCTCCAAATGGCAGAGTATTGGTTAGAAAACTGGAGAATACCCACAAGAAGATCAACAACCTCCTTAATGCTGTCGATTTTAATAATGCATGCATATATATATATATATATATATATATATATATATATATATATAAAAATATATATATATGCATATATATATATATATATATATATATATATATATATATATATATATATATATATTGTGTGTGTTATCTTTGTTATTATTTGTTTATTATTATTTCCTTGATTATCATTTATTATTTATCTGTCAATTTATTATTATTTACTATTTACCTGTTTGTTTACTATTTAACTTTACCTATTTATTTATTTACTTATTTTATTTATTATTATTTATATTATGATTTACATTTATTTGTTTATTTATTTATTTATTTATCATTATTATAATTTTTTTTGCATCCGACCTAGTTATGGACCAAAAGTTCTCCTGTCGGCATGTCCTTTGTAATCCCCTGTGTGTGTGTGTGTGTGTGTGTGTGTGTGTGTGTGTGTGTGTGTGTGTGTGTGTGTGTGTGTGTGTGTGTGTGTGTTAGCACGTTCCCTGTTTTACCGTACAAGTTGAATTTTATTTTAGTTTTTAATATTTCAGCACAGTTCTGCCGTCTTCTTTGTTGAAATAATTAATTCTCGTGCCACCTCTGTGACACATTTATTGGTAATTTGATCCAGTTGTCTACGGGTGTGTTTGTGTGTTCGTACAACAAAGGGAAAAGGGAGGAGGGCCGACTTGCAACAGCATGTCCCGTTTGACCTTTCCAAGGAGAGGGAAAGGGAGGAGGAGGAGGAGGAGGAGGAGGAGGAAGAAGAAGAAGAGGAGGAGCAAAAGATGGTGGTGATGGTGGAAGAAGAGATGGCAGTGGTGCCCT
The DNA here is from genome assembly GCF_046742065.1 of Oratosquilla oratoria. Classification (NCBI taxonomy): domain Eukaryota; kingdom Metazoa; phylum Arthropoda; class Malacostraca; order Stomatopoda; family Squillidae; genus Oratosquilla; species Oratosquilla oratoria. The sequence continues at coordinate 10,216,936 of NC_134801.1, forward strand.
TGTGTGGAGGAAGAGGAAGAGGTGGTGGGAGTGGTGTCCACGTAGAAGAGGGCGAGGTGGTGGTGGTAATCGACATAGTGATGGAAGAAGAGGAGGAGTAGGAGGAGGAGGAGTAGGTGGCCATGTGGTGATGATGATTGTGGTGATGGATGTGGCGTTTCCATCAAGAGGGGAGAGGAGGAGGAGGAAATGGTGGTAGTGGTGGTGGTGATGGTGATGAATGTGGTGGTGTCCACGTGGATGAGGAGAAGAGGAGAAAGAAGGGTGGTGGCAATGGTGATATTATGAAGAGTGGGGGAGGAGGAAGTGGTGATGGTGGTAGTGGTTGTTTCCCTTCGCACCAGGATCTGTCCCCGTGACCTTGTTTGTGTTGGAGTTTCTGCATCTCAGCATTGCACATTGCAACGATAACAAGAAACAGCGCAAGAGTTTTCCGCCCTGCTTGGGTGTGTCTACCAAGAATTGCTTCTTCAGAAGCTGAGGTAGTTATTTAGCCGGCTGTACACTGTCCCACGCTCACTCATTCGAGAAAGCTCAATTTAATTCTTCGCTGAGTGACTTGCATTTTGAATCTGTGGCCGTCGCTGTTTTCTAGGGGCAATGTATCTCTTGGAAAAGAACTCGAGGGCAACCGATAGATATCGAGTCGTCAGGCTTGTAATGTCATACAACGATGTGCCTTTCTTATAGAAGTATTACGTGGTGAGGTCTCTGTGTTAATGTAACGCACATTGTGTTTTTCATGCTGATCCTTTGACTTGTGCTTACTGTTTCTTAGCATCCTGGAGATCGGTTCAGTGTTGAATGAAGTCGTTTGACATCCGATAACGCTCGTGGTCCATCTGTGACTCCTCCTGTGAGCTTCGGGAGATCCTGCGGGACCTCCGGTTTGGGAAACCCAATCCTCTGGGTTTGCTGCTGTGCCAAGTGCGGTTGGCTTCTTGTGTTTGTTCTGCGTGTCGTGTTATTCATTGTTTGTGTGCTTTATCCAGTGTTTTTTTTTCCTCGATGGTTTTTGCATGTTGTTTTATTTCCTTTTTCTTTTTTGCTAATGTTGTTAGGTGTCTGAATTCGTTTGGTATGTTACCGTTTTTAGTTGAGGTTTGTCACGATGTACTTTGGATTTCGATTCAAGTTTGCTTGTGGTTTTCTTTTATTTACGGTTATGGTTAGTTTTGTATGTGTTGCATGTCATTGTGTTTTTCAACAGGGTTTGCAGGTTTGATTTTATTTTACATATCTATCTATTTAAAGGAAGCTCGCTGGCTGAGCGGGTTAAGACGTCGTTACTTGCGGCGAAGGTCGAGGTGAAGGCGGTCCGAATCCTGGCACCAGCGAAGTTGAACCCAGGGCTTGGGTCATTAAATTCCACGCTACAAAGCCCTCTGTGAGAGGCACCGTCTTAGCCTCCCAATAGGGGGGGGGGGAGGGTGTGACGTTAAACCATATCATCATCATCATCATTTATTTATTGACATGTTCAAAACTAAACTCCGTTTTTGTATCTTTTGTGATTAGTGCAATGCTTTATTTATGGTTAAGATTTTTACTTTCATAACCACGTGTTCGTTAGGATATATTTTAGTGAATTATATGTATGATCAAATACATGTGTTTTGTTCAGATACCGTTTATATTTGTGCCCCCCCCAAGAATCTTTATCCATTATAGCCTTGTGATGTCCCTTGATATTCAGCTCTAACTCCAGACGGCTTTATTCAGTCGATGAAGGAGTCGTCTTTTTGCTTTAGACTTCGTCTCGTTATGGACCAAAAAGTCTCCAGTTAACAGACACTCCCTTTGTAAATAATATTTCATCAAGAGACGGGTTCTGCGACGATCAGCTGACGTGGCTGTCTGGGTAATCCCAGGAACAGGAGAAGGAATGTCCGTCATGCAGGGCCCGCACGAGGGACAGCAACGGTAGAAGCCACCGATGCTGATTTCAGGGTCAACAGAATTTGGTGTCTTTAGGTGGGGAGGGGTTGTAAAGTAAGAACAAAGGCAATAACATGTTATTGATGTCGTCGTGTTATATATTTTAGCCATTTGTTATGGCTGCACTGACTGCACTGACTGCACTGACTGCAGATGTAACATCTCATCGATGCTCTGGGAGTGTTCCAGAAAGGACATGTCGTGAACATTACATGTTAGTACTCGGATGGTACGGGTGTCTTTCGGTGTACGCGCGTGATTTGACTTGGCCTTCTCCTTATATGGAAATAGACTGGGAACATGTAGTGAATATTGGACAACGTTGTTCGTAATATGGAGAGTGGAGGGGAGGGTGAACGGTTCTTGGTGTGGGAATGTTTTACTTTTACCAAGAATAAGAAGAAGAAGGAGGAGGAGGAGAAGAAGAAGAGGAAGAGGAAGAAGAAGAAAAAGAAGAAGAAGAAGGAGAAGGAGGAGGAGAAGGAGAAGAAGGAGTAGGAGGAGGAGGAGGTATGCTGCAGCTCCCCAAGGGATGCCGCGGGAATGAATATAACATACCTGGCGGCGGCCAGAATGAAAAGAAGGTACGCCCTACACATGTATCGGATGTCTGATAATGCGGATGATCGGATGCGGATAGAATTGTTTTTAGAATTGCGGATGAGGATATAAGAAAATGAAATTTTTGCGAATGCGGATGTCTGAGGACCATATCCTCACTGATGCGGATGCGCAATTTCTACGATATTTGAATATATACATATATATATATATATATATATATATATATATATATATATGTATATATATATATATATATATATATATATATATATATATATTGTGGTTGTTAAAATGTATCTCTAACCACTGGGATCCATTTAGTGTTGTACATATATATACCTATATATATATATATATATATATATATATATATATATATATATATATTAAAATATGAGAGACTACTATTTGCATCCGATCATCCGGATGATCCAACTTGTTTTACCAGGATGCGGGACGTGGACCCAAGTTATGATGCCTAGCACCAACCGCTGTCCCCCAATCTCCACCTATTGGAAAGTGACAAAATTACGTGAAATGTTATTGAGTGCAGTCTTCAATTAATGCTGATGTAGGCTCACGGGCTCACTCTACATACTACATGACACACATCTGATCAGTATTTTTTTTTTTTTTTTCAAAAAGAAAAGTGTCTATAGTTTATTTGCAATTAGGCCTTTACGTTTCTTATCATATATTAGTCCAGCTCCACTGAATAACTGCTCACTTGGGACGATATTTGGGGGACAACACAGACAAGTGGGTGCAACTTTCGATAAATTTGGGTAGTCTTTTCTGTTTTGAGTCCACCATTTCAGATTATCACTGTATAATTATAATAAAGACATATACTGTGTGTATCAAAACTCTCAATACTAATTTCAGCAGTGTAGCTCTGTCAAAAAAATCTCTTACATTTACAGTAGGTACAATTTAACTGAAGTTGTTTAAAGGACTTTCTACGCCTATGTATCTTTAACAAAGAGAAGAAGAAGGAGAGAGAGAGAGAGAGAGAGGTCAGAAGGCTTATCATCTTCTCATGATTGACGTGAGGATAAGATTGTGTGGAAGGGAGAACCATGATCACAACCATTATGCTATATTCGTTTTTTTCACGTTGATTGATATTATGCAGCGATATTATTTTTCATTATTCTATTTAGAATGGTGAATGCCATCCATCTATAGAGGGTATATTATCTTTCAGAATTTTATTCAGAATTTCAAAATATCAAATTACCAATAGTGTATAATTATATATGTATATCTATATTTTTTTATGAATTTTGAACTCTATGCTCAATAATATCCTCATATCCTCATTTTCATACCGCGGATACAGATGCGGATGTTGCTTGCCTTACTGAAGCGGATGCGGATGTTGCTTACGTTGCCAATGCGGATTTTAAAAAAAATGCGGATAATCTGCATATGCGGATGCGGTTATCCGATACGTCTCTAGTGCACCCAGTCAGTAAGGAGCAAGTATCTTATCTTTCACCTCCCCCCGCCCTCTGTCTGTCTGTCTCTCTCTCTCTCTCTCTCTCTCTCTTTCTTTCTCTCTCTCTCTCTCTCTCTCTCTCTCCTCTCTCTCTCTCTCTCTCTCTCTCTCTCTCTCTCTCTCTCTCTCTCTCTCTCTCTCTCTCTCTCTCTCTCTCTCTCTCTCTCTCTCTCTCTCTCTCTCTCTCTCTCTCTCTCTCTCTCTCTCTCTCTCTCTCTGTCTCTCTCTCTCTCTCTCTCTCTCTCTCTCTCTCTCTCTCTCTCTCTCTCTCTCTCTCTCTCTCTCTCTCTCTCTCTCTCTCTCTCTATATATATATATATATATATATATATATATATATATATATATATATATATAGGTGTGTGTGTGTGTGTGTGTGTGTGTGTGTGTGTGTGTGTGTGTGTGTGTGTGTGTGTGTGTGTGTGTGTGCGTAATCAGGTGAGGTGACTGTCCTGCTGGTGCCATATAACCCAGTGCTACCTTCTGTATGGATGGATTGTCGGCGACTAAAGAGGCTCCCCTACAAGTGAGGAGGGAGTGTTTGACACCCAGATAGAGGAAAAAAGGAAACCATCAAAAGGGCAGATGAACTCTTGAGTCAGTGGCCATCCAGCCCCGTTATGGACCACTAACCCACGTGTTTGCTGTGCATGGCATCCCTTCAGTGCCTGGAGACGGAAGTCCTGGAGTTTGAGTGATGTCTCACTGATGTTTCCCCCTTGGATTAACAATACGCCTCTTTGGTCCTCTATTCAGACCAGGACGAATGCCCCCTCTTGGCTCGGAGAGCTAAATCAGCTGGGAAGATTGATTTGAATATATGGGTTAGGCATGCCCTGAGTCAAGCAACTACCATCTGGGCCAGCACCGCACAGTCCGCTGCAGTCATCCCCTAGTGTCAAGGTGTTGAGTGGGTATACTCTCATTAGTATATATACCTAAATTCTGGTCTCCCGTCGTTGGGCTCGGCGGTGAGTGGGAGTGTGGAAGAGCGAAATCACGTACTGGACACATATGGTGGGAATGGACTTGCAACCTGTCCTCGTCAAAATCACCAAATCCGCTGCGCGGGGTACCGTGGTGTTGCAAATGAGGCACAAACACATCGGGTCCGGAAAATTCTCTCAGGACGACCGACTTCCCTTTTTTTTATTGCCGGAGCTCAGAAAGCTTAGATATAGAGGGTCTTTCAGAGGTGAGCAGACCAGAGATCGGCGCAAGACCAGTGGTTGGGGTTACACCAACTTCTGATCGGGCCATACCGATGGGAGTAGCTGCTGTAGGCATATCTAGCCGACTTCAGCACGCCTTTGTAAAGGTTACTCCGGTTGGCTTGAAGCACACCTTGGGCTTCATATCTCTTATTGGAGTATATGCTCCTTCTTGGGTATATAACCCTGAAGAGAAGATGTTCTATGCCAAAATTTAATCTACATTTGACCAGTGCCCGCCAAGAGACACTTATTGTTTTGGGCGAGTTCAGTGCAGTTACTGAAGTATGTATTGTCCCCCCCCCCACTTCCCATCATGGTTTTGGAACCAGGAACAGCAACAGTTCTTTCCTGAACTTTGCAAAGTCCAGAAGGCTGTGAATGGTGGTTCTTGATTCCAAAGTTGAGAGCCACAGCGATGGACATCGTATAGTAATACCGAAGTGTGACCAAAGAAATCGACCACATACTTGTAAGCAATTGTTGGAAGATCGTACAGAACTGCAGGTTTGATCGAAGTGGTGAATTCTTTGGGACCGATCATAGACTTGTGGTCTCAACACTGAGACTGCGCATCAAAACCAGGAAAATCCCGAGATTTCATCTGGAGAAACTCAGGGATTATGTGTATGCCTAAGAGTATGTGGTAGCTATCTATAATCGGTTTGAATCACTTGGCTCTCGTGAGGACCCTGAAGAACCATGTGGCACTTTTAAACGTGAAACTCTGAAAGCTGCCTAGGAGTCCGATGGAGAGCGTGAGACATAGGAAAGTACATAGTTAGGCCGTGCTGCCAGAATGGCTGGGGACCTAGACCAAAGCAGAACTCGGAAACGGCGAACTAGAGCTCTCGTGAGAATGGATAAGGAGAGGTACGTCAGGAGAATCGGTGCAATTGACCTCGGGCCTGCTTTCCGAACCCTGAAAAAACACTCCACTTCAAATCTGTGATCCAGAGGAGCACAATTCGAACAGCTGATGGCGAACTAGTGTCAGGTGTGGAGGGGTGTATCCCCTTTGCCGAGTACTTTGAGCAGTTGCTCATGTGTGACACTCCAAGCGGAGAGTTCCTCTCGATGGTGTTCAGGTGGTGATTCATGATCCACCGATAGATGGTCAAAGAGGCTTTAAGTAAGTTGAAGAGAGGAAAGGGAGCTGGCATTTGCAATATCAGTGGGGAGTTGCTGAAAGCTAAAGGTGAGGCCATGATCCGTGGGTTGCATGTGGTACTGTCTGTCTGGCTGCCTGGTACCATTCCATTTGACTGGAAGAAGGGTCTGGAAGGGGAAAGGGGACCGGCACGACTGCTACAACTGCCGCGGCATTACACTTCTGAGTGTGCTTGAATATTCATTGCTGACATGGGTTAGTTCACATTTGCTAAAGTTTCAGAGGCGTCAACAGTCTGGGTTCACGCCAGGTAACTCAACAATTGATCGGATCATGGCGCTTAGTATTCTTGTGGAGCGCCGACGTGAGTTTCAACTGGGGTTTCTTGTAGCTTATGTAGATCTCAAGAAGGCGTTTGACTCGGTGCATCGTGGAGTGCTCTGGGATCTTCTGCGGATCCTTAAGATTCCTACAAGGATTATTGACTTGACATCTGGCTTATACTCTGGGACAGAGTGATGGAAAGTATGGAGGAAGCGTGTCCATTTTCTTTCCTTTTAGTTCAGGAGTGAGGCAAGGGTGTGTCCTCGCCCCAACACTTTTCAACTCCTTCATGGACCAAGTATTGGACAGAGTTGTCAATCAATCTCGTCGCGGAGCATCTATTGGCAACACCAAGGTCATTGACCTGGTGTTTGCTGCTGTCCTTTTCGTGGAGTCATTGGAGGTCTTGATTGCAGCCCTCGAGTCACTGCACTGGAAGGCGAGACCTCTTGGACTTCAGGTCTTCTGGACCAAGACCAAGGTCCAGGAACTTGAAGGCTTACTGGGTGACAAAATTCAGTCTGTCCATGCATGTGGTGAGGACATTGAGTTCATGAAAAGCGTTACATACCTTGGTAGTGTAGTGCATAACAGTAGTGGGCCATGTCCGGAAGTACCTCCAAGGATTGACATTACCCATGGTGTTATGGACTCACTCAACCAGAGTATATGACGTTGTCGTTAATTATGTCGGAGGACTAATATTCGAATCTTCAAGCCATTTGTGCTCCCTATACGGCTGTGAGGCATAGATCTTGAATGCTGACTTCAAGAGGCGTATCGATGTTCTTGGAACTAAGTGCCTTCGGAGAATCATGGAGTGTCGCTGGAATGACTTCATATCAAAATGTGAGTCTTAGTTTAGGCCAGTTACCTTCAGCATAATTCGTGAACTGCAGGCTCCGGCTATATAGGCATGTGGCACGTTTCCGTGTTGTTGATCCTACTCACAGAGTTGTCTCCACAGGAGACAACTCACGATGGAGGAAACGAAGTTGACGCCCATAGAATTCATGACTGAGGCAAGTTGATCGAACCTGTCAAGAGTTGTTTGGAATGGGAAGGGTGTCTGCATGGGAGCTTTCTCGGAGACGCCCACGTGGGGACTGGTGCAGGCGTGTGGGTGAAGCAACGTGCTCCCTGGCATATACCCCCATTTAATGATGATGATGTATATGCTTGTGTTTGTGTGCCGTATCTCTTACACACACGCACACAAACACACACAAACACACACACACACACACACACACACACACAGACATACACACACACACACACACACACACACACACACACACACACACACACACACACACACACATGCAGTACACGGCTCGGTGGCGGATTGGTAAAGCACTGGCCTCACAAGCCAGAGAACCGGGGTACGATTCCCCGGCCGGGCGGAGATAAGTTGGGTTTGTCTCCTTTCACGTGTAACCCCTGTTCACCTAGCAGTGAGTAGGTACGGGACGTTAGTCA
>NC_134801.1:10230066-10252566 GCF_046742065.1 Oratosquilla oratoria
GGCAGGGTCTTTTGTTCGGGTGCAGTGAAGCACTTGTTCCGCGGCGTACCATCAAGAAGTCTCCAAAATACTCAACACTTTTGTTACCACGTGGCTGCCACGTAGATGAGTGAATTTTTTTTTTATTTTCAGCTGAAGTAAAAGAGAAAGTGGCACCCTACGAGCATGGTGAGAATTATGGTGGAATCCGTTAGGTGTCCAAGAGAAATTTGATGAGGATGAGTTTATGAGAATATATTTACTGCGACAGTAGTATTGCGGGATGTATTCATTTAACAGTTGTCTCTTTTTGCTCTTCTTCTGTTATTTCAATTGTTTTTCTTTGTACGTTTTACAGGGAATTGTAATTTTACTGAACCAGCTTACCCGTGGGAATTCCACGAACTTGACTACTTAGATGACAACGCATTTTGGTGGCATGTACATGTTATTATTGTAGACATGGACTCTCTTTTCTTTTATCTTCTTTTATCAATAAATTAAATTTATTGGAGGTGATGAGGCCGATAGCCAGGAACAAGTGGAGATTTTAAAGTATTTGGGGTCTCATATAGCAGGGAATGGAGGAGTCGGAGAGGAACTAGAGTAAAGGAAGCAAATAAATGTCTGGGGGTAATGAAAAGTGTCTTGAAATTTTGTTATCTGGGAATGAACACAAAGCGAATATTGTACGAGGGAGTGATGTATCCACGGTGCTGCATGGAGTAGGCTTGGGATTTGAAGGAGGCAGAAAGGAAGTGCCTAAATGTGTTTAAGATGAAGTGTTTAATAAATGTATTGAGAGTTACGGGTATGAGCAGAGCGAGAGATGTGAAGGTGAGACTGGGGTGGAAAAATTGATGGTGGATAGAGTGGATCAAAGAACGCTGGGATGGTTTGGGCACATGAAAGGAACAAGTGAGGAAAGACGAGCATAAAGGGTGTGGGAGGCAGAAATGGGCGAAGGAAACTTCAAGGGAAAACCAAAAAATGAGGTGGTGCACGGGAGGAAGGGGGCCAGGGAAGGGAGAGGGCAAAATCAGCCGTTGCCCCAGGTCTCCCTTACAGGAGACCCACGGTTCCCGGGTCATGGGCAACAGATACCGAATTGGCCCAATGTAGTCACTCAAACAAGAAACACTATGTTGTCTGTGTGTGGGTGTAGTGTGAGTGTATGGTCTGACTCGGCTGTTTCCCACCTTAGAAAAGGAAAAGGGCCTTTCTGGTTTATGTATATATATATATATATATATATATATGTGTGTGTGTGTGTGTGTGTGTGTGTGTGTGTGTGTGTGTGTGTGTGTGTGTGTGACACTAGTAAACGTTTTAGATGACGCATTGTTATGAGATTTTAATGAGTTTCTAGGTTCGGTATCTTGAATGCGTATTATATTAGTTTTCATGGATATCCTCATAACCGTGAAGCCCATTACTAAGGAGTCCATCAGAAGAGTGTTGAACAGTGGGCGAACGAACTAATAGTTAACAATAACTATGAGTTCAGGTTATCGACTTTTGAGGTTGCTATGGGCGGCCGTGGCAAGGGGAGTTGATGGTTAAAGTTGATTAAGATGATGAGGGAGAAAACCCTCTCTATGCGCCCCTACCCCCACCCCCCCTCCCTTCGTGCCCTTAAGGCGACAGAAACGAGGCGCTATTGTGTCAACAAACATGGGAGAGTGACAAAGAAAGAAAAAACAAAACAAAAAAACAAATAGAAACGGGAAGGAAACAAATGTGCCTGAAGACCACTGTAGTAAGTTCGAGAGGAATGGTGCTCACGATTTGATGCCAACGTTTCGCAATAAGCCTATTAATGGCTTGTCTTTAGGTTGCAGAAGAACTTCGTCGGGCAGGGAAAATGTACCAATGTCTCCGGGGGCACTAAGTGATGTGTAAATCAGTAAGAAAGATCACCGGACTTGCATAAATTTTATGTACCTTACACACAAACACACACACACACACACACACACACACACACACACACACACACACACACACACACACACACATACACACACACTCACTCATTCGGTGGCGCAGTTGATAGAGTCCTCGACTGTCACTGCGGCGGTCCGTTTTCGAATCCTGCCCAGGGCTGAAATAATTTCAGTATCGCTGCGCTTCGAGTCGTTACTTCAACTCTCGTGGGCGGGGAGTTGGGTGTGTGTTTGCGTGTAAGGTCATAGCATTACCCATAGATCGGTCATACGAGCTCTGAGCTCTCTTCCGGGAGGGAAATAGCTGTCAATTACGAGTCCAACACGTGATCCAAAGACCAAGGTGAATACACACACACACACGTATATATATCACATGAAAACCGCTGTTGGAGTAAAAAAGACTGGAGACAGGGAATCTATATATTTCGATTACAAACTGCAGTCCTCTTCAGTAGATACCAAAGAAGATAGAAGATTGCAGTTTGCAATCAAAATATATAGATTCCTTGTCTCCAGTCTTTTTACTCCAACAGTGGTTTTCATGTGATTGACAAATGTGTGATTACATTTTTCACCTGCATATATATATATATATATTATATATATATATATATATATATAGTGTATATATGTATATATATGTATATATATGTATATATATATATATATAGATATATGTATATATACATATATATATATATATACATATATATATGGGATATATACATATATATATATATGTATATATATATATATATATATATATATATATATGTATATGGAAAATTTGGTAGAGAAACGCGGGTTAGAGCGAGAACACTATATTCCTGACGTTTCGACTACAATATATATATATGTGTATATATATATATATATATATATATATATATATATGTATGTGTGTGTGTGTATATATGCATGTATATATATATACAATATATATATATATGTATACATATATATACTGTATATATATACATATATATATATATATATATATACATATATATGTATATATATATATATATATACACACACACATATATTATATATATATATATATATATATATATATATATATATATATATATATATATATATATATATCACGCAAACGTGTGTACTTCCGTTCGCGTATTTTTATAAGGTTGTCTGGTTACACATGTTATTCTATTTCCCTTGTTTGTGCGTGTGTGTGTGTGCTCGACATATGATTACAAATTCTATGTGCTTCGCAAGAGCAGCACTGTTTTGCGTGAGAGCATGTTGCCGTGGTTTTGCTTCCATATTAGGTATGGTATGCATGTGAGCGTTAAGCGCGTGGGTTTGCATCGCCGGGTGACGTGTGCCTGACTGTCTCCCCTTAGTGTCTTGTATAGCTTTGTTATGACCGGAAATATTAATTAGGATCACAACCTTATGTACAGTCTCCGTAAAGGTCTGTCTTGCTTGGCTCCTGGTTCTCCTTGACCCTTCCTGGCGCAGAGGTTCTTCAAAGCCGAATAGAATGGTGTGGCCTTAGCCAGAACATGAGTCTTCAAACGTTGTGCCGCCAACCAGAAAGGGACAAGCACCTTCCTGGAACGAACGGGGTTAATCCGGCATTCCCGAGCTCGATTCCCGCAGGTCGAGGAAGCTTTACAAAGACGTTGTCCCTGTTTGTTTTGCCCATGGACTTAACCCAGGAGAGTCTAAGGCTTTCCCATTGAGCAGAATAAAATGGCCTGGCGCCACAGAGTACTCCAAAGGCTCATCGAGATAGTTCTTTAGACTGGAGGGGAGGGGTCGCCCGTAAGCTAAATGGAATCAAATGACGGTTAAATAATATAAAAGTCAAGTAAGGTACTCAGAAAAATCAAGATGGTCGCCCAGTGTGGAAGAGATCATTCCTGTCCGCACAAGGCTCTACGAATGAGGCATCTTCATAGTCGCTGTGGTAGTAGAAGTCCTTCATAAGAGGGGAATATTGCATGCATGCAGTGTATATATATATATATATATATATATATATATATATATATATATATATATATATATATATATATATATATATATATTTTTTTTTTTTCTCTAGGGCACAGGTTCTCACGGAGACAATTTTGGTTAAAATCAACCGCGCTAATAGATTTAACTATTTTAAGTTGTATTTTCTTGAGTTTAAGGAAGGATTTCCTATCAACTTGAATGACAGTTGCATGCAGGGTTCGAACCCGCTGTACTCGGCTATCCGAACCCTGCATGCAACTGTCATAAAAATTATCGGTTTGATGTCGCTGCCATTAGCGTATTTCTCTCATATATACATATATATATATATATATATATATATATATATATATATATATATGTATATATATATATGTATATATTCAAGTGTAGCCACTGGGAAAGAGAAACTAAACGAAGCAGAGCACTTTCGTACATTACATCATTAGTGCAAAGTACAAGGAAAGAAAGGATTACAATAATATATACTTTGCACTGAAATGTAATATACGTAAGCGCTCTGCTTCGTTTAGTTTCTCTTTCCTAGTGGTTTCTCTTGCATAACTGAACACAAGTTACCGATGTTTCTTATTAGTATATATATATATATATATATATATATATATATATACATATATGTATATATATATATATATATGTATATGTGTATATATATATATTATATATATATATATGTATATATATATATCATGTATGTATGTATGTATATATGCGTATATATATAATTATATATATTATATATCATGTATATTATATATATGTATGTATATATATGTATATATATATATATATATATGTGTGTGTGTGTGTGTGTGTGTGTGTGTGTGTGTGTGTGTGTGCGCATGTGTGTATGTAAAAGAGGGGAGTAGGTTTTTCTTTGCTGCACCTCAGAGATCTTGCCTCCCTTTCCCTCCTCCTCTATCTCTTCCTCTTCCTCCTACTCTCCCACACCTCAGTCCCCCCCCCCTGCTTCTACTTCGCCTACCACCCCTCAACCTCGCACCCCCATGTGTTCTGACCGACTCTTAGCGAAGGACGCATCTAAATAGTGTGCATTCTGTCAAATTTCTCATATTCATTTTAAGATGATTGATAACCCTCCCTTGTATTATTTTATATTTTGTAATCAACTTAATGTATGTATTTATGTAATATTTTGTATTCATTTGTATGCATTATTTGCATTGTCATATTTCATGTGAAATTCCTGAAGATGTCTTATTAAAGACGAAACGTTGAAAAATAAAGGGAAACATATGGAAACCGATCGAAGAAAAACCATATATTAGAAAAATTGAAAACACATATACAAGTATATGCACCAATAGTTGCACAATGGCATACTATGGTGAATCAGCAAGAAGACTGGACAGACAAAGAAATTTATGAACATAAAAACGACATTAAAGCACATAGGACATATAATTCTGTAGTAGTTCATGCGGAAAAAAATTACCATTTACCAAAACTGAGAAGGAGCCGAAGTGCTGTATAAAGGTTATAATAGATTCACTAGAAGGTTTGTACAAGCAGCATATATTTCAACAGAGAATTCTTCGAACCATCGAGGAAGATTTATTAACTTAGTAAGACAAACCAGCATTTCAATTCTAGAACACGCCAGAAAAATAAAAGCGTTCTTTCCCAAGCATCCGACGAGATAACTGAGTTTGGTACTTAAGCTTCTATCACATTTTTCTGTACACTCTCTCAAGAAGGTCCTGCGTGAACGAAACGTAAAGAGTGATTAGGATTCGGTGTTTTCCCCTGTGTTTATGTTCTTCATCATCCAGATCATTTGTCTGAAATCTTTGTACATACATACATACATATACCAAGGCTTTTTTCCCCTTTACAAGGGAGGTAGCCAAAAAGGGAAAGGCTTAAAATAATTTCCACCCATTCCATCCCTGAAAACACTCCACATCCCCCACCCTCCCTGTTATCTTAGCACCTCCTGGATGACGGGTCATCCCTGCACCTTGTCCACTGCCCTGGGTCACAAGCAGTGTCGCAAGACACAGCACATCCACAGCAAGGCCGCTTCATTAAATCGGCGACCCCCCTCTCCGTCCCCCCATAGCATAAAAGGAGAAGACGGGGAGAAATCCCTTCGGGCTGCGTCAAATTTTGCTCACACATACTACCTCACCCCCCATCCCCCCGCCCATTCCACCTCATGCAATCACATCATCATCCATATACAACCATTCTCCATTCACCCCTGTCTTCTGTCCTCTCCCGTCCTTCCTCAACAGACATTCCCCTCTTCCCCAAAGCCCCCTTCACCCCATCCATCCACCTCATCCTAGGACGTCCCCTCATGTTCACTCCCTCCACATCTGCCTTCCATACCTCTTTTACTAGTCTTTCTTCACTCATTCTTTCCATGTGTCCAAACCATCCTAATACTCTTTCATCAACCCTATCTCCCAGCTCCTTTTCCACCCCTGTTCTCCTCCTCACCTCCTCATTTCTCACTCTATCTAGCCTAGTAACCCCATCATACTTCTCAGACACCTCATCTCAAACACATTCAAACTCCTTCTCTCTTCTTCTCTTATGTTCCATGTTTCTGCCCCATACAGTGCTGTTGGCACAATCACTCCTTCATACAGTCTCCTCTTAGCATCCATTCCCAAATGTCTATTCATCATTACACTCTTTAATCCACCAAGGCATTTACTCGCTTCTCTCAATATTCCACCTCCACCTTCACTCCACCTTTTCCTGCCACATTTGCACCCAAGTATCTGAAACTATCCACTTCCTCCAGTCGCTCTCCCTTAATGCTCACTTCCAGTCTACTGCCACTTTCACCCCTTGTACATCTCATCACCTTACTTTTACCCACATTTATCTTTAGCTTTCTTCTATCACATACTCTCCCAAACTCTGCCACCAACTTCCTCAATCCCTCCTCCGATCCTGCCACAAGCGCAGTGTCGTCCGCAAACAACAGCTGGCTCACCTCCCACTTTTCTCCATTTTCTTTAATCATCTCCAATCCCTACCCTTGCATTTACCTCTCGCACCACCCCATCCATGTATAAGTTGAACAGCCAGGGCAACATAACGCATCCTTGACGAAGTCCCACCTTTACCTCGAACCACTCACTCTCTCCATTTCCAATCCTGACACAAGCTCTACTACTCTCATAAAAACTCTTGACAGCTCCTAGAAGCTTTCCTCCTATCCCGTATATCTGCATAACCTCCCACAGTGCCTTTCTGTCTACCCTATCATAAGCCTTTTCCAGATCCATAAAAGCCCAAAAAACATCCTTCCCCTTTCCTATAGCTTTCTCACATATCTGTCTTACCACAAATATCTGATCTACACAACCTCTACCTGTCCTAAATCCACACTGTTCCTCACCAATTACTCCTTCTGTTCCTCTCCTAATCCTCTCAATCAAGATCCTCCCATAAGCCTTCCCAACTACACTTAACAAGCTAATCCCTCTGAAACTACTACATTCACACTTGTCCCCTTTTCCCTTGTAAAGAGGAACTATACAAGCACTCCTCCAGTCCTCCGGCACTCTACCTTCTCTCCAGCAAACATTAAATAACCTCACCAGCCAGTCCACCATCTTTGTCAATATACATACATACATACATATATATATATATATATATATATATATATATAATATGTATATATATATATATATATATATATATATATATATATATATAATATAATGTGTGTGTATGTTTCATGTATGAATATATATTTATAGTGACGTTTGGAAAGGATGTATTATGCTGAACCCTCGAATGTCTGGTTATGCATCATCTGGAAGCAGGAAGCCCCACACGGAGAGGCGGCGGCGGCGGACGACGACGACGATGACGACGATAACACGGACGACGTTTTTGGCACGCGGTTCTTTGTTATCCTCTTTGAGTCGGCGAATCGACGACGATATAGCAAGACACGAGTTAATGGAAATATTAAGTTGTCACTGACCGAAGGGGTTTGGTGGGTGGGGGGAGGGGGGGGGCTAGGTAAAAAAAAACAAAAAAAAAATCGTGTGTGTTATTCCCATACCTAGCGCGGACTCCTCAAGCTTTTGTCGCAGCTCCCATGCATTCATATATTAAAATTTCCCCCTTCCCTCCATCCCTCCCTCCATCTTGTCTTTCACCCTCCCTCCTTACGTCACTCCTCCTCACATCTCGCCTCCTCTCCGCCTCACCCTTGACCTTTCTTCTCTTCCTCCTCGTCCCCTCTACGCCCCCCCCTCTCTCTCTCTCTCTCTCTCTCTCCCTGTCTCTCTTACATCTGCTTCTGTTGGTTTTCGTTTTTCCTAATCCATGTTCGTATTCTTTGCGTCATTTGTTAGCCATTTGTGTATCATCTGCCCCAAGTTAAGTAGAAGATTTGAATATTTTTTTTCTCACGCATGCATTTTCTGCGTGTGTGTGGTTACAACTTCCTATTTCTGCATTTACATACATATAATCTTTATTTGTATTTATTATTTCCCCCGTCTTTTCCACTATTATCAAGTTTGTGATTTTCCTGGGCCCAGCAAGGAAGGAAGGAAGGAAGGCGGCACCAGTCAGTCCTCCCCTCTCCCCCTCCCCCTCCCCCTCCTCCTCCTCCTCCCCCTCCCCCGGCCCTTCTTTCTCTCACACCTTTTCGCGTCCATGTCACCCCTCATCGCCTCATCAATTGCGCCGTTGTCTCTCCCTGTATCAGTTTGTTTAGCTGCTTTGGCGCATCTCTCTCTCTCTCTCTCTCTCTCTCTCTCTCTCTCTCTCTCTCTCTCTCTCTCTCTCTCTCTCTCTCTCTCTCTCTCTCTCTCTCTCTCTCTCTCTCTCTCTCTCTCTCTCTCTCTCTCTCTCTCTCTCTCTCTCTCTCTCTCTCTCCCCCTGTCCCTTTCCTCTCGCTCGCTTTCGGCATTCCTCTTCCAGTTGTCCTTTGCCCCACTCTGCCCCATCCCTATCCTCTCATTACATTTCTGTCTTCTCTTCCCTTCCTCCTCCTCCTCCTCCTCCTCCTCCTCCTCCTCCTCCTCCTCATCTCCTTTCCCATTCATTCTCTTGCCTACACTTCCCCTTCCTTTTCCCTCCTCTGTCTTCTCCTCATCTCCCCTTCTTCCCCATCTCCCCCTCTAATCCTCATCTCTCCTTTTCCACCTCATCTCCCCTTCTCCATCTCTTCTTTTTTCTTTCCCCTCCCTATACCTTCCTTCCCCCTCCCTCTCCCTCCCTTCCCCTTGCTCTCCCTTCCCTTTCCTCCTCCTCCTCCCACTTTCTTCTCTTCTCTAAGCATTCCCCTGCCTTCCTCTCTTTGCATTACCCTCACACTTCCTCTTCCTTCCCTTCACCTCTCTTCCCCTTCCTTCCCTTCCCTTCCTTTCCCATTCGTGCCTTACCCCTCCTATCCCATCACTTCCCTTTCCCTCTCCTCCCTTCCCTTCCCTTCCCCTCCCTCCCCTTCTCCTTTCTTTCCTTTCTCCTTCCTTTCCGTCCTCTCCCTTCCCCTTGTGTCCATTCCCCTTTCTTCCCCTTCTCCCCTCCCATTACTCTCCTTTCCTTTCCCCGCTCCTCCTCCTCCTTTACCTTTTCCCTCCACTTACCCTCCTCTCCCATTCTCTCATCTTGTCGCCCCTTTCCTCAAGTCTCGTTTTCTTCCTTCTTCTTTTCCCCACTTCCCCTCCTATCCTCCTCTTCTTCTTTTTTCGTCTCCTTCCTCCTCTTCTTCTTTTTCCCCTCTCCTTTCCTCCCTTCGCCTCATGTCTCATTCACGCCCGTCCCCTCCCATGGCATCTTCTCCCTCTCATTTGGCGACGTGACGCGACGTTTGATGAAATTATCTCTGTCTCTCTCTCTCTCGACCTCTTTTCTCTTTATCTCTTTCAGTCGGTCTGTCATTTTTTTTTATCTTGATTTAGGAATTTCGTTCATATTTGTCGCGATCTCGTCACAGGGGGGGGGGGCTTGGTCCCCCTTCTTCGGGTGGATCCTCTCCTCGCGGGATTCGTGGATCCAAGAGAAAGAGTGTGGGTTCCTCATCCGGGGCGCGGTCGCCTCGCCCGCCCGCCCGCCCTCCCTGGCAGCAGCAGGCGGATGCACGTTGGTCCTGGTGGGACGTAGTGAGGCGGGGCATATCAACAAACACATGTAAGGAGATGAGCGCGTAAACACACGCGCGCGCGCACACACACACACACACACACACACACACACACACACACACACACACACACACACACACACACACACACACACACACACACACACACACACGCACGCACGCACACACGAACAAATTCACACACACTGCGCTCATGTGTAAGCCATTCTTTTTCATTTACATACGTATTTATTTATTTATTTATTTATTTATTCATTTATTCATTATTGGTGTCGGTGTGTTTTATCTAGTATTTATTTAGTTCTAGTAATGTGTAATGTTCTATCCAGTGGTTCGAGTGATATTTTATCAAGTAGGTCAATATTAACGTATAAAAGTCTCCACAAAATGTATTTGTGCGCGCGTGAGTATGCATCTGCTGTGTGTGTGTGTGTGTGTGTGTGTGTGTGTGTGTGTGTATGTGTGTGTGTGTGTGTGTGTGTGTGTGTGTGTGTGTGTGTGTGTGTGTGTATACTCTTACTAAAGTGGGTATGTGCGTACCACTTTTGTTAGGTCTTGCACCTTCTGCACTTGTCACCAGAGGTTTGAGGCACTGGAGGGCCGCCTCTTCGCCCCTCTCGCGTCTCTTCTTGGCAGAAAGGAGCGCTGCCGCGTGTCACTACCTGATCGATGGGTGGTGCGGAACCGAGGGTCTACAGCTGTAGTAGGGTTCCCCGTCATCATAATGACTCGTCTGGTATCGCTCGCTTGTTTTTCGTTCCGCGAGTTAAAGGAATATCTAAGGTGAGGATATATGTGGATGGGCATGGATAATTATGTGTATTTACGATACACACACACACACACACACACACACACACACACACACACACACACACACACACACACACACACACACACACACACACACACACACACACACACACACGAAGACTGCAAAATGTTACAAATTCTGTACAATATGTACGCATGGAGCCAATCTTAAAAAATAATATTACTGTAAAAAATTGCAAAGATGCACAAAAAAGATGAATTACGCAATGTGAAAAGAATCCGTTTACAAGATCTTGTTGATGGAATACAAGAACATGATTTACTACTCGTGTTGAATGATATGAATGCAAAAGTGGGGAAAGATATTTTTAGGTCAGTTGGGCCAGAGAGCCTACATCATACATCCAGTAATAACGGCCTTAGGCCGGCCACACACGTGCAGTTTAAACTGACAGTTACAACTGTTCAGTTATAACTGTCAGTTGAAACTGCACGTGTGTGGGTATCTCAGTATCACTGAGATACCCACACACGTATAGTAACAACTGACAATTATAACTGAACAGTTGTAACTGTCAGTTTAAACTGCATGTGTGTTGTGGCCGGCCTTAGACGAGCATCTTTTGCAGAGGCGAATAACATGATCATAGGCGGAACATGGTTCCCGCACTAGACCATCCACAAGTATACATGGGATTCCCCAGACGGCAGAACCAGGGATCAAATTGACGACGTACTGGTAAATGCAAAAGACAGAGGAGCCTTGCAAGATGTGCGATGCTGTAGAGAAGAGCAGACTGCAGAACAGGTCATCTACCACTAGCTGCAAAAGTAAAGGCGGCTCGACTTAAGTTAGAGCAGAAGATGCGGAACGAACCACGAAGAAAATTTAAGAATAGAACAACAAGAAATAAGTACTCAATACCAACTGGAAATCAGAAACAGATGCGAGGTGTTAATGATGACGGAGGAAGAGGAGGAGGAGGAGGAGGAGGAAGAGGAGGAGGAGGAGGAAGAAGAGGAGGCGAAGGACATAGAAGAACCAGCAAAAAATGCTGGAGGAATGCATAATCAAATCGGCAGAAGAGATTATTGGGTCTAAGCAGAACAATAAAAGAGAGGAATGGTATGATAAGGAGTGTACAAGTGCTGTAGAGGAGAGAAAGAAGGCAAGACGGTAGTGGCAACAAACTAGGAGTGAGGAAGATAGAGAGGATTTGATGCAAAAGAGGCGAGAAGGAAAGAGAGTCAAAAGACGGAATAAAAGAGAATTTATGAACAACAATCTGGACAAAATGGAAACACTAGGAAGAGAAGGAAAGATGATAGAACAATATGATATAATAAAGACCCCGAGTAAATATGGTCGAAAACCAAAATGGAGCCACAGCAGCCGGAGAAGAAATCTTAAGCTGTTGGGAAAATTTCTTTAAGGAACTTTTGAATAGACCAGAACCAGATACACCATATGAGGAAACGAATCATGATAACAGTAATGAGGCAGAAGTAATGGAACCGACAATTAATGAAGTAAGAACAGCCATAAAAGAACTAAAGAATAATAAAGCACCTGGGGAAGATGGAGTAGTGGGAGAACTACCGAAGTCAAGAGGAGAGAGACCTGAATGATAAAGTATATAACAACTTGTTTTAAGAATATGGAGAGAGGAAAAGGTACCAAGAAAGTGGAAAAAAGAAATCATTATACCAATACTAAAGAAGGGAGATAAAATGGTATGTGGAAATTGGCGTTACACAACTATCCTGTGTATAATTTTTTTTTGCAAAAATACTTTATAGGAGACTGGCCCCCAATGCAAATGCAAAATTAGGCGAATATCAGTGTGGTTTTAGAGGGGGGAGATCAACAGACCACCTGTTAACGAACAGACAGATACTGGGGAAGAGCTGGGAGTTTAATATAAATCACTGGAATATGTTTGTAGATTTCAAACAAGCATATGACAGTGTACAGAGACCATCCATGTGCAAAATCCTCAGAGAATTTGGAATACCAATCAGAATTGTAAACTTAGTGAGAGCAACGTATGGTGGCACTGAAGCACAGGTAAGGGTTGGCAACAAGAAGACGGATGTCTTTGAGATAAAGAGTGGTTTGAGGCAGGGATGCGTCCTGTCCTCACTACTGTTCAACCTACTACTGGAAAGAGTAGTAAGAGCAGTAGAGAGAGATAATGTTGGAGAAGAGTTCGAATCTGGGATAGTGAATATGTTGGCGTATGCCGACGACGTCAATAGAATTGATAGATGGGACCATAGATGGAATAAAAGGCATCTTTGCAGACACTCTCTCCTGAGAGCCTGCAGCGAACAGAGTTGGCAGGCTGGTGAATACTAAGAAGACAGAGTTGATGCATCTAACCAAAAATTATTACAGAGAAGAACACTATTGACATCAGTGATGTGAGATATGGAATGTGTAGAAGCTAGTATCTTGGATTATTTATAACAGATGAAAACCTGATGGACATTGAAATAAAATCAGGAATTGCAGCAACCATCCGATGTATTACAAGCTCCAAAAGACCCTGGGAAGAAGGAGCATATCAACGAAGACAAAACTAAAAATGTATGATACGATAATAAAGCCCATTCTATTGTATGGATGCGAAACCTGGAGCCAAAGAAAACGGAAAAAGTATTTTTGTATTTGAGAACAGTGTACATACAGTACATATACCAAAGCCTTTTCCCCTTTATAAGGGAGGTAGCCCTCCCTCCCCTCCAAAAAAGGCATAGAAACCACTCCCACCCAATCCATCCCCTACATACTCCACTCCCCTCTACCCTCTTCCCTCCCTCTTATCTTGGCACTTCCTGGATGACTGGTCATCCCTGCATATTGTCCACTGCCCTGGGACAGAAACAGTGTCACAAGACAGCACATCCACAGCAAGGCCGCTTCATTAAATCGGTGACTCCCCCCTCTCTCTCCCCTCATGCAGAAAAGGAGAAGATAGGGAAAAATCCCTTCGGGCTGCGTCAATTTATTTCTCATACATACTCCCTCACCCCCCATCCCCCAACCACACCCCCTCATGCATCACAGCATCATCCATACACAACCATTCTCCATTCACCCCTATCTTGTGTCCTCTCCCGTCCTTCCTCAACAGACATTCCCCTCTTTCCCAATGTCCCTTTTACCTCATCCATCCGTCTCATCCTAGGTCGACCCCTCATGTTCACTCCTTCCACCTCTGCCTTCCACACCTCTTTTACTAGTCTTCACTCATTCTGTACTAAGGAAAATATTGGGCTCCGTATTCGACGAACTAGACCAAGAATGGAGAAGGCGTCATAATGAAGAGTTACGGGAAATATCAGGTTAAACAAATATCGTGAACATCATAAGTCAAGGCGACTGCAGTATGCCGGACACATTGCAGGAATGAATACCAAAGAGAATGATGAAGGACGGTATGGTAGGAGGAGGAGGAAGACGATTCCCAGGAAGACCACGCAGAAGGT
This sequence comes from Oratosquilla oratoria, assembly GCF_046742065.1. NCBI lineage: Eukaryota > Metazoa > Arthropoda > Malacostraca > Stomatopoda > Squillidae > Oratosquilla > Oratosquilla oratoria. The sequence goes on from NC_134801.1 coordinate 10,244,380, forward strand.
GGATGGATGAACAACGTGAAGGAGGACCTGGACAGGACTGGAGCAGATGTCCGTGAGTGAATGAGAGCAGTGGCACAGAACCGTGGATACTGGAGGCAATTGGTGCTACTAGCGGTGATGGGTCAGCAGCAAGTGGCCCAACCACCTCCGGAGTGGAGTGGAGTGTAGTGTAGTAGTAGTGAAAAGAATCCACCAGAGAAGCTAACAAAGAGAAGAAATGAGGAGAGCTGTTTACAAATAACTATCATCTAACAAATATTTGAAATTGTGGGTGAAACAGCCAGATTACTGGTTTTCACGACATGTACGGTGAGATTATGAAAAGAATCCTAGAATGCCTCATCCGTCCTAGATTGATATACGCGGCAGCGGTGGCGTAGTCTCCCCATAAGGTGCAGGATCTTAAGAAAACTTGAGACAGTATAAAGAAGAACGACCAAATTGATTCCTAACCTTGCAGATAAAACGTACAAAGAGAGATTTAAAAGCAATACACGTACGATCATAGGAAGAGAGAAGAGTGAGAGATGACTTGATAGTAGTGTTCATGACATTAAAGGGAATAGGTAAAACTGACAGAGGAGGATTTCATGGTCTGGGACAAGTGAGGTCATGGGAACTCCCCCCCTCACCCCCCACCCCCCCAAAAAAAAATCTAAATGATGTAAAGATACACATTAACTCTTAACACAGTTAGCTAATATAACCGAAACTAAATCCAAAAATATTTCAAATTAGCTATGATGATTTGAGAAAAAGAGAAGGGATTTCACAAGTATAACTCCTTTCCCGTATATTACAACGAAGTAAAAAAAAAATCAAGTGAATATACACACTATGCGTGTTCGAGTAGATGGCCCGCCTGCATCAATTTCAGAGAGGGAGCAGATGTTGCGCAACCAACCGTGCATGCGAATGCGTGTGTGTTTGTGTGCATTCGGGTTTTGATTTGATAAAAAGAGTCGTATTTTTTGCCGCCCTTCTCTAGTATTGCTTCAGCATCAGGAACCGCTTGGCTGCGGTAGACGCCGTCACCAATGCCCTGTGTACTAGGCCCCGCCTGCATCAATTTCAGAGAGGGAGCAGATGTTGCGCAACCAACCGTGCATGCGAATGCGTGTGTGTTTGTGTGCATTCGGGTTTTGATTTGATAAAAAGAGTCGTATTTTTTTGCCGCCCTTCTCTAGTATTGCTTCAGCATCAGGAACCGCTTGGCTGCGGTAGACGCCGTCACCAATGCCCTGTGTACTAGGCCAACCTTGTCGAGGAGTCGTCACCTGCAGACGAGCCGTTGGGATCAGAGTCGGGTCCACAATAGGGTAGGTAGCGCCGGGGCGGCAGGCCACGTCATGTCTCCAGGTCCTCCTCCTCTTTGAGCGACATCAATACTGGATCCACACACCAAGAACGGACACCACAGCTTTAACCAACGAGAGTTCGGGTCTTGCACCTCCCGTGAGAGGCAAATTATACGCATGCATACCAGTTCCGCCCACACAGTAGCTCCACAAATAGATAAATATATAGATATATCGATTACCAGTTCCGCCCACACAGTAGCTCCACAAATAAATGAATATATAGATATATCGATTACCAGTTGAATGAAAACATTAACGAACAGTAAAAGTAAAAATACGAGAGATGCAAATATATTCATGAACAAATAGTCCCCACCCGTTTCCGTTCATTTCTTTAAATAGACACGTTGTATGAATCATATGTTTTAAATGCGTAATAAAAATAATGGAGATAAATTGTACTCAAGCATATCAGTTACACCCATTCCGGACAGTTATCCGAAACAAGTCTATACGTGAATAGATTAATGAGTTAGGAAAGACAAATGAACAACATAGATATAAAGTATAAAATGTTTTCATTAATCATACCGGTTCCGCCCATTTCCGATAGTTCTTGAAAATTAAAAGAAAAAATAACTTGTAAATAAATGATTAAACAGGTGTATGTATACATTAATGAAAAGTGAATACAAAAAAGGCAAGTTATTTATTCGCAATAAAAAAATGTACTCTTCCTTTCTAAATTGTGTCTATCTTTGAGATTGTTTTACGTCTTTTTAATTTCAAAAATTCTATATTCACATAATATACAGACATACATAGAGAGAAGTTTGGAGGAGTGGCGTGTGGAGATTGGCTTAGTCAATTGACTCATTGAAGAGACTGGGAGATGCATTTGTTCTGCATTGGACTCCGGAAGGCTGACGATGGTGTGCGCATGTGTGTTCAGCGCTCACAACAAGACCATATTCCTTGGGGTTATTGTACAGCCTCCGGGAGGCTGAGTGTATCCTTTATACTCAAGTGTTTGATGAACGTTTGGGTGGTTAGCTACGTAGCACTTGAAATAGTGACGCACATCCAGAACATTTAAAGACTTAAACGCGTTACGGTTTAGAATATAGTTCAAGAGACGACGTGTTACATGTACGAGTAAATTCTGTATTACTCAACCAGGTGAATACATGGACACATATACAATTATATATATACATACATATACCAAGGGGCCTTTTCCCCCTTACAAGGGAGGTAGTCAGAGTCAAAGGCATAAATCCACTCCCACCCATTTCATCCCCATATACTCCACTCCCATTCTTCACCCCTCCCTCCTTCTTTTCTTGGCTCCTCCTTGGTGACGGGTCATCCCTGCATCTCGCCCACCGCCCTGGATCAGAAGCAATGCAGCAAGACACAGCACATCCACAGTAAGGTCACTTCATTTAATCGGCGACCCCCTTCTCCGTCCCCTCATGCTGTGTCAAAATATTATTCACACATACTCCCTCACCCCCATCCCCCATCCACTCCCTCCCATGTACTACAGCATCATCCATACACAACCACCCTCCACCCAATTCCACCTTCTGTCTTCTCCCTTGCTTCCTCAACAGACACTCGGCTCTTTCCTAACGCCCCTTTGACCCCATCCATCTATCTGATCCTCGGTCGCCCCATCACGTTCATTCCATCCACCTCCGCTCTCCACACTTCTTTTACCAATCTTTCCCCACTCCCTTCCACGTGTCCAAACCACCCCAATACTCTTTCATCAACCCTATCTCCCTAATACTTTTCCACTTCTGCCCTCCTTCTCACCCCCTACCATACTTCTCAGGCATTTCATCACACATTTAAACTCTTTCTCTCTTCCTCTTTTATATTCCTTGTTTCTGCCCCCATAGAATGCTGTCGGTACAATCATCCCCTCATACCTCTTAGCATCCATTCCCGAATGTATATTTCTCATTACACTTTTTATTCCCTTAAGGCATTGACTTGCTTCTCTCAATCTACATTCTACCTCCACCTCCACTCTTCCCTTTCCCACCACATTCGCCCCCAAGTATCTAAAGCTGTCCACTACCTCCAGTCTCTCTCCCTTAATACTTCCAGTCTGGTGCCACTTTCTCCCCTTGTATATCTCATCACCTTACTTTTACCTACATTTATCTTGAACTCCCTTCTTTCGCACGCCTTCCCAAACTCTGTCACTAAATTCCTCAATTCCATCTCTGGTCCTGCGACAAGCGCAGTGTCGTCAGCAAACAACAACTGGCTTATCTCCCATTTTTCTCCATTTTCTTTAACCATCTCCAATCCCCGGCCCATTGCCCTTGCGTTTACCTCTCGCACCTTTCCATCCATGTATAAATTGAACAGTCATGGTGACATGACACATCCCTGGCGAAGTCTTACCCTTACTTCAAGCCACTCGCTCTCTCTAATTACATACGGGTTACTATTATTGTCATTATTATTATTATTATTATTATTATTATTATCATTATCATTATAATTTTTATTATTATATTATTATTATATCATTATTATTATTATCATTATCATTATTATTGTAATCATTGTTATTATTGTTATCATTATCATTATTATTATTATTATTATTATTATTATTATTATTAATCCTCAGTCATTACATTGACAAATCAAGGCGTAATGCATGTATTGGTATATGAGAAAATATAATAAATGATAATACATAAATTAGGATCGTAGAAATATATACGAACTCTTCATTAGCCTTAATATAGACAATCACCCAAAGTTCAGATGAGCCAACAGTATCTCCCCCGATCGTTGCTCCTTCCAAAGCAACATCTGGTGAGCAAGTGTATCCCGAAATAGACCCCCCCATTTTTTTTTTTTTTTTTTTTTTTTTTTTAAGGACACCTGTATTGATTCAGGAACCTGTGGAACACCTGTGACTAATAAACAGAATTGTAGTATTGTGCAAATGCGGGCCCGATCCATGATAAGGGAAAAATGTACAGAAATAGCTGTCGTTGTTGTTTACAAGGAATAAATTTGCTTGTGGGGAGATTGTGGATAAATATATGAGATACTCAGAAGCTTAATATATATTGTTCAGATGCATTCGCATGTTGGCTTCGGGTTGGCGTTGTTTCGCGCGTCATGGCCAGTCCCCCCCGCCTCGCCCTCCACAGTTCGCATTATCGCGTGAGGTCGTTCCGTTGATTGACATCCTCTCACGCGTCCCCCCCCTCCCTCTCTCTCTCTCTCTCTCTCTCTCTCTCTCTCTCTCTCTCTCTCTCTCTCTCTCTCTCTCTCTCTCTCTCTCTCTCTCTCTCTCTCTCTCTCTCTCTCTCTCTCTCTCTCTCTCTCTCTCTCTCTCTCTCTCTCTCTCTCTCTCTCTCTCTCTCTCTCTCTCTCTCTCTCTCTCTCTTGTCCTTTCCGTCATGACCTCTACCGATAACCTTCTCCCGATACGATTTTCCGCACATTTCTGTTCAGAACGGCTCCCACTTCACCCTCCTCCTCCTCCTCCTCCTCCTCCTCCTCCTCCTCCTCCTCCTCCTCCTCCTCCTCCTCCTCCTCCTCCTCCTCCTCCTCCTCCTCCTCCTCCTCCTCCTCCTCCTCCTCCTCCTCCTCCTCACCTTCTTCTCCTCCTCCTCCTCCGTTCCTTTTACCGACGTCTTCCTCCCTCCGTCCCTCACTCCTTCCTTCTCTCATCCACCCGCCCTTCCACTCCGTCGTCCTTCCTCTCTCTCCTCTGTCTCTATGTCTGACCCATTTTCCTTACTCCTCTTTCCATATCCGTCGCTCCTTCCCCCATCCCCCCCCCTTTCCTACGTGACCCCTATCCAGCTCCTTCCCTCCTCTTCCCCCCCCCCCAAGTTTGTGTGTTCCTCTCCTATTGATTACCACTGGCCTCAAATTGTGAGCCTCAATGTATTTACCTAGTTGTATTTACGGGAAGGGGAGCTGTGCTCGTGGTGACCCGTTTTTGTATCTCGCAAGATCAAGTTTGTTCTTAAATTGTTGTATTGTGTTTGCACACACTATTTCTTCATCCAGTTTGTTCCATACATCTATCACTCTATGTTTGAGGCTGTTCTTTTTCAGATCTCTTCTGTAGTTATCCTTTTTGAGTTTCATTGCATGTCCTCTTGTTTTTCCTCTGTCCCGTTTTAATAGGTCCTCTATCAAGGCATTCTTTTCCTTTCATAATTCTGTAGATGGTTATTAGGTCCCCTCGTTCTCTTCTTTGTTCCAGGGTTGGTAATTCCAGTTCGGCCAGTCTGTTCGTATGTTATGTGTGTGTGTGCGTGCGCGTGCGCCTGTGCAATATTCCCTCACAGCCTCCGTTTCCTGTATCTAAGAAAACCATTTGTGACTAATTTTGCACATTCACTGTAATGATTACTTTTGACGCGATTTTTTCTAGATCGAATTCGTTTATTGAGCCAAGGTATTTCAATTTAATAAATATGTTACTAATGTACTTTTGGGTAATTATTTCTTTTCATTTTATTGTTAATATTTTGGTTATTTTATTATTTTGATTATTATTATTGATTATTAATATTATTATTATTAATCATTATTAGTAATAATTATTATTATCATTATTTGTATTTTATACACCAGTACCACAAGCCTTCCCCCGTCCTCAGCCTGCATTTACGAAGGTGTGGCTGAACTTTGTACCTACTGAACGTTCTTTTTACATGAAAAGGTCATTGTAATGTGCTATAGACTCTGAAAATCCTCTTAGTTCGATGAGACACAAAGGAAAGGAGCGCCACGAGGTCAGGAGACCGCCTCATGTGCGCAGCCAGCTCACTTTCCCAGAATATTCGGGGCTTGGGACGGAACACCTGTCAAACACCTGTGCACTACATTGTCGCCTTTACTTGCACTCTTATTTCGTAGTACACCGTTGTATTGGTCGATGAACTCTCAAAGAACTGCAAACGTGCGGACACACACACTTACACACACATAGTCTTGTTACATGTGCGTTAAAAGAAGTCATTGTGCCGCTTGATATGAAAAGGGCAAACGTGGTGCCAATTCACAAAGGTGGAGACAAGGAAACACCACTAGATTATAGGCCGGTATCACTGGCAAACACAATAGTGAAATTATATGAAAGGATTGCGAAAGATCGATGAACCAATTTTCTTGAAGAGATGAATATTCTGACAGACAGTTTGGCTTCAGATCTAGTAGGCCGTGTATGTGGAACTTTTTAAGCTTTTACTAGAGAATAAAGAGTGATTGAGGCTCTGCAAAGAGAGAGGGTTGGGTGAACTGTGTATACCTCGACCTAGGCAAGGTTTAAGTACCTCACAGTCGACTTGTGTGGAAATTAGAGCACGTCGGAGGACTAAGAGGGAAACTACTAGACTGGATGGAAGATTTTTTTAAGAAAAGATACACGAGGACAGTAGTAAAGGACAAGATGGAGAGAAGTAACGAGCGGAGTTCCACAAGTTTCAGTGTTTGCACCAATAATGTTTCTTGTCTATGTCAATGATGGATGGATGATGATGGAAGGATGTAGACATTGTTTTTACATGGAGCCAAGAATGGGAAATGAAGTTCATAACCAAATAATGCAAAGTACAGGAAATGGCCAATTGTGGCAAAATCCATCCTTAAGATATTCCTTGGGAAGTGGACCCATTACTAAAGCAAAAGAGGAGAAATGTGTGGGAGTCTTGATAAAAGACAATCTGTCGCCTAACACACATCAGAAGGATTGTGGGAGCACATACGGACTACTGCAGAAGATTAAAGTGGTGATTCACTATATTAATGAAGTGATTAAAAAAAAAATAATCGAAACCCTGATCCGTCCGAGACTGGAATATGCATCAGCAGAATGGTCCTCACACACAGTAAAGGATTTAAGCAAGATTGAGGGAATACAAAGGGCTGCAACCCAACTGTTCCCCAGCCTGGCAGATAAACCATATGTGGAAAGACTAAAAGCACTGGGTCTGGCAACTTTGAAAGACTGAAGAGAAAAATGTATTCAGGTCACTGAAGGGGATAGATTGCATTGACAGAAGAGATCTAATTAAAGATGGGAGGGCTGTAAGAGGACATGGGAGTAAATTAAGAAAGACCACACATGTATAAAGGAAATGAAGAAATACAGTTTTACATATAGATGCATAGATACTTGGAATAGCTTCGAAGGTGATATAGCCCAAGCTCAAACAGTACACGAGTTCAAATCTAAACATGATAATTGGAAATCAAGGATATAGATTAAGTTGGAACTGTACATGAATTTGAGTCTAGGTATGTTAGAAAATTTGAGAATAGGAGACGGGACCCAACGTAAACATGCGCACACTTACACACACACACACACACACACACACACACACACACACACACACACACACACACACACACACACACACACACACACACACACACACACACACACACACACACACACACACACACACACACACACACACACACACACACTAACACACACACGACTTGACGGCGCAGCGGTAGCGATCAAGGCCGTCACTATGGGGTCCGGGTTCGACTTCCGCCCAGGGCTGAAATAATTTCAGTATCGCTGCGCTGCGAGTCATTACTCCAATTCTCGTGGGTGGGGAGTTGGGTATGTGCGCGCCTGTAAGGTCACAGCATTATCCATAGATAGGTCATATATGAGCTCTGAGCTCTTTTCTGGCAGAGAAATAGGTGTCGATCACGAGTCCAACACATGATCCAAGACCATGGTGAATCACACACTCATTAAGGGGACATCTGGCTTAACTCCATATAATTTTATTTTATATATTATTTTTATAGGTCATATTTAATTTTCTCTGGACGCAGTTGTACAGAATCTTGTATCTATCTGTAT
>NC_134801.1:10257566-10265066 GCF_046742065.1 Oratosquilla oratoria
AAACACGAACCCGCCTCGGAAGAAATGTCCAGAATGAACCCCAGTTACCGGCACCGTTCTGAAATATTGGTGAATACAGATAGCATTTTCTAATAGAGAAAAAATGGATATATCTAATAATCGGAACGAAAAGCTCCTGATATCAGATGGATACATACATACGTCACAAAGCGGCTTTTCCTCAGTACTAGAGAGGCGGCCGTCATCAATGCACGATCTACTCCGTTCAGTATATTTTGTACTTGTTCTTCCTTCGTGGACAGGCATTCCTTGTACACTCAATTCCCCTGATACCTCATCCATCCATCTCATTCTTGGTTGTCCTCTCAAGTTCACTCCATCCACCTCTTTTCACATACATTTTAGTTAGTCTCTCCTTAGCAATTCTTCCCATTATGTCCAGACCACCTCAGCTCATTTCACATACCCTCTCGACTGCCCCTCTCAGCCTCACCTCCGTATTCCTCACTATACTTCCTCGGGACATATACTATACTTCTTGTACACGTCATCACAAATGCGTACCGCCTTTTTTCTGTCTCCCTTAAACTTCAGTTCTCTGCTTCATACGTTGCCGTGGATTCAGTCACTCTCATACAACCTTATCTTTGCATTCACAACCAGATGCCTGTTTCTTATCAATCTTTTCATTTCATCCAGGCATTTATAACCTACTTAACCCTCCATCGCTCCATTCACTGCCACATGTGCCCCCAAATACTTAAGATGTAACCACTTTGAAAAATAAAGGTGTCTAATTTTACCAGTATATGTACTTTCCAAAGTCGGTGATAGCCAAATAAGTTACACAAAATCTCGTTGATTTTTTATTCATCACAATTTGAAATTACTGATCCTATCCCCAAAACGTCATCTACTTCAGCCATTCTCGTAAAACCTACCCGTGGTGCCATCTACTCCGCAGCGATGTCATGAATCGTGTTCGTTCTTCATGGATTGTCATTGTGTTTGATGAATTGTGATCATGTCGAGTGCCGCAGGTTATTTAAAAGAAAAAAATACTAAGATACACGGTAGGGAAGAAAAGAATAGGAAAAGAGGCGGAGCATAAGAATATAATATATAGGACTCGGAGAGAAGGGCAGGAGAAGAAAACTTATAACTGCCCAACAACAGTGATATTATTCACGTACAGACATATACGGGAGCTAGATTCTCTTACAATAATACTAAATGGCCTCTTTGAAAGGATATGCAAACCAAATAAAAAAAATTATATATATATTTTTTAATTTTGATCAAATTTATTAGATAAATAAGCTTAGAAAAATAGAACCAGGAGGAATAACGGGGCCGACGCATCAACGAAGTCATAGAAATCATCGACATCACTACTAATTATGTAATTCAAATTACATAAAATCACGTTTTCATACAGGCAAACACAAACATTTTAACTTTCTAATTTTTTATGCTGGAGATTTTTTCTGAATTCAGACAAACAATACTAACTTAACAATATATTATTTTTTCTTTTATTAGACCTATAATGGATATGTTCAGTGTTATCACAGTTCAGTAGCTGGCTAAATAAGGACGTGCATTATAGGAATAAATAAAAAAAAAACCACTTGTCATTTGTTGGAGCGGATTTGTGTTCTTTGCGACGCTTGAATTGGTCGTCGTGGCTATCCCTCTCTCTTCAGAGGATGATGGTCTTCGTTCTGGTCTGAGTGTGGTTATTTGTGCACCCGAAGGTGGCTGATGAGACCAATTCGGGTTTTGAAGGATCCGCATGTGGAGCACGTTGTTCCTTGCGGGAGATCTGGTTTCGGTTGGAGTTGCCTCTCCTTCCTCCTTCTTCGCTTTTCTTCCAACTCTTCACATCGGTTTGTTTCGAATGTTGTTGTTCCTTCGCGAATGGTGGACCTCCAGAAATTTCGCTTGAATTGGTACACAAACCATGATGTCATCGGAACTGATACCAAGAGATTGGTTGCGCTGTATGCTGTGTTTAAGAATGCATATTAGCAAACTACGAATATTTTTGTCAAAAAGTCTCAAATAGTACTTTTGAAGTAAGATATTTGTTTTAAACACTGTTATCGTAAAAATAGATATAATAAAAAAGAAAATGCGAAATATAACGAAAGAGAAAATGCGAAGATGTACCTATACTGCGTTACCCTTTAACATTCTCCACTACCTCCAGTCTCTTAAAGGTCAACTGAGAAGGTTTTGGATTTATTTTTTGTTATTTCATGTATGAAAATATAACTTAGAAGAAGTTAGAACACTAAAATGCACGTTTCTAGAATTTTGTAGTCTTGATTTTATCCAAATAGTATGATCTTAAAAGTGCCTGATACCAGACGAACTTTTGAATGTCGCAGTTACATTTTCCACCGCTAAGGCATGTTGATGGCGTAAAAGTTGCTGTTTACATTCTTCAACATGGTCGGCACGCAATACGAAAGTGACTTCACATCAAGTGAAGAAGATTTATCGGATTTGGATGCCCTTTCGAGTTCCAATGTGGGGACGGTGCAAGGATACATGTACGAACTAATTCGGATATCCAAACAAAACTCAACTGACGAAGAACATGTCAAGAGCGAGGAATCCTCAGAGGATGAACGCCCAGAACGTGCGGGAAATAAGGACTGGTGAGTTCGTCGGAATGCATTTCTGCATGCACACTTTACATGCATAAATGCACACCACCAACCACATACCATACCAAACTAGACGTATGATTTCGTTGGTTTGTCATCAGACGTGCGGATGAAGGTTTGAAGGCATGAACTGGTAGGCCTAATACCTAGCAGACATTGATGGGCCTGACCCTATCTACCAGGCCCCAGCATGCCCAGCAGGGCTGGTTTTGATTATATTTTGTTGGGAAAACATCCACACGACCACCAAGATGACCACGCCCACAGTTGTTTCACTAACTATCCTTGTGTTTTACAAATTATCCTTATTTTGGTTTGTAAAAGTCAAAGTGATAGTCAAAACCTACATGTCAGGTTCATCAAAGCCCATGTGCCCAGTATCTGGCATGTCTGATTCCCAATCAGGATCAATGGCCATGTTATCCACCATGTCGTCCACCACTGGATCCTCCTCATTACTACTACACCCAAGAACCTGGGGTTTGTCCCACTTTGGCTCAGATAAGGCAACTGCCTCGGGTGGGGACACAGAGACATCTGTGACAGGTTCAGTCTGGGTTGACGCCACCTCCTTCAACCAAACTGGGCAACCACTCACTTGGACACCGACATCTGTGGTCATGGCTCTGTTCATTTGTGTCCCTCTGTTCACCGCTCCTGATCTTATGGAAACCTGCACAGGTTTTTGAAACTTCGGACTTGGTGGCACAAATGCTTGAGTTGCAACAAAGGTGGATTTCATAGGATGAAATGAGTAACACCCAAATTTTCAAGAAAATATATGCATGGATGAATCATCTCCTGATATATGCCAGGCAAAATTTTCAAGGATTCACGAATTACAAACTGTTTTATCTGTGATAAGGTACAATAAAACAGGCCTATGTACCGAAGGGAATAGAGAAATCATTTGATTGAAGGGGAGAGGAAGGCTAGCAAAAGATACTCAAGTACATGTCTATAGAATTATCTGCCATAGGTAGTGGTTGCTGTGGGGAAGAGAAGCCATCAGTCATATGCCTGGCAATGTTACCATGGTCACTTAAACATTGCATCTCAAATTCGCTGGTAGTGGTACTTGCAGAAGGTGAATATTCATCATAGACACTTTATAACAGCTGAAAAAAAATTAGGTCTATATCAGTACGATTTCCTCCCTCCCCTCCTGGTCAAGTATAATTAGGTTTAACTCGTTCTGGGGTGGTGGTGGTGAGGGGGGATTCCACTCGTTTGACTTAAAAAAAAAAAAAGAAAAAAAAAAAAGTTCACTCCAAGTAACAACGCGTGGCCATAGGCCTATTATGGAAGCTCCTGTCATCATGGTCATGCCTGTCACCTTGGAGTGGTATGATCATATTCATAGGCCTACAAACTTAGTTAGCCTGTGCCATGACTGTACCCCTAATCTGCTTTGACCTAACCCAAAAATCGTTAGTCTAGCTTTACCATGCTTGTTAACGATTGTCAGTAACAGCGTAGATAACACAGCCCTACCTATACGCATGGTACAGACTGATACACCTACCTCCCGGCGTTGTCTTTTCTCAAAAATAGTGCTCCTTCGACGGCGTTTGTTTGTCGAACCTGGGGTCTCGTTGATGACAAAAATTGTCGGTGTTAGATCTTCTTTTAGAATGGGGCTTCATGGTAATTGCTAGTGACTCGGCAAGGCCAGGGTTCCAAGTGTATCTTTTGTTCAAAATGTTTCGAACGGTGCTTTGCTTTCAATCCAGGCTTCCATGACTCGTGCCGTCTGCACTTAATGAACCAGTCCTTTTTGCGAACAGGATCTTTCCTTAAAAGAATGAAAATGAGTTCCATCCGCAGCAGAAAGTTTCGTAGAATCACTGTAGCAAATTGCGGCGACATAATAAACCATTTTCGAATTAAATAGTTGAGATATAACCTTATAACCTTGCTAATACACGAAATATGACAGATCACTGATCCAGTTGGCAACGCGATACGGCAATTTATAGTGCACGCACATGGCATGCATTAGAATGTACAACAGCCGAAGATCGGTGAAGGAAAAGTTCGTCTGCTACCGATATTGTGATAGCACTTTATATCACATTGCGTAATAATTAGGATATATTTTTGCGTTATTAAAAAAAAATGACTAAGTCATACATCTAACAAATATTCACCACCTCTGAAAACCTCAGTTGACCTTTAACCTCTGAGGCTCCCGTCAAACCCGCCACTATAATTATTCGTTCTACATCTCATCACCTACCTTTACCCACAGTTACTCACAATCCTTATACATTCTTCTAAACCCAGTCACCAACTTTTTTAGTCTCTCCCTAGAATTAAACATAAAACAGTGTCATTTGCAAAAAGTACCTGGCTCACGTCCCTCTTCTTTCCAGTCTCATTTACCAACGCCAAACCTTTGCTAAACACACAAACCATTACCACCCTATTCATATACACGGTGAACAACCAAAGTGACATCACACAACCCTGACGTAGTCTCACTTTCACTTAGGGACATCTCCTCATGCCATTTCCGACATTCGCGTATGATCATTTAATTATGAAAGAAATGTTGACCGCCTTCAGCAGACCTCATAGCATCCCAACCATCCCATAGATCCACGTAACCATTCTGTCAATCGTAGGTAATATGCCCTATGGCCATGAAAGCCTAAAATATATCACAGCTGTTTGCCAAAAAATATCGCATGTCTGCCTTATTCTAGAAGAGGTTCTGATGATATGGTAGATTTTCGAAAGCGTTTTCCGAATATTTGATATTTCCGAACTTTGGATGTTTCATTTTAGAAGTATCTGTATATTTTCATTTATAGTAAAACTTAGTGTCTCCAGGGGATCGTTACCTCTCATCCCAAGAAGACTGTTTCCATAACCTCGATGGGTTACAGGATGAAGGGAAGTCTTCGCCTCCGTATGAATTCTCTCTCTCTTATCTCTCTCTCTCTCTCCCCCCCCTCTCTCTCTCTCTCTCTCTCTCTCTCTCTCTCTCTCTCTCTCTCTCTCTCTCTCTCTCTCTCTCTCTCTCTCTCTCTCTTTTTCTTTCTCTCTCTCCCACTCTGTCTCTCATTCTACTTTTGGGAACCCCTGTGGACGGGACTTTAGTCTGACATTCCCCAGCATAGACTCCTTTCTTGAAAGAAAGAGAATTGATTGGATTGAGCCGCCATGGTGGGATACAAAGACTGTATCCAACATACACCCATCCTTTATCCAGGGGGTAAGCAGATCCTGCAGTGAACCATTAACGCTGGACTTAGAATTCGATCTCGGGCACCGGGCCCTCACATGGGGAAGCATATGTCCGAGGGCGGCACTTTTAGGGGGACGGCGGCAAGTCTAGCCTGGACTTGCCGCCCACAAGGCTGGCAAAATAATGATGATAAAAAAGGTCAAAGAAGTCCAGAATATTTTACTGTAATCGACGAATTTTGTGTTAGGCTTAACAAAATGTGAAATATTTTCCCTTGTCCTTTCTGCAATAGGGAGATTAAAAACAAAATTTAAAATCTATTTGATTGTTTCGTAAGCCAATAGCTAAAATAGGCTGTAAAGGGTAGTGGAGGAGGTAAGTGGATGGGCGGGGGGGGGGGTACTGATTTATTTTATTTTATTCATTTACTTATTTGGTTATTTATTTATCTATTTATTTATTTATCTATTTATTTATTTATTTATTTTATTTGGGAGTGAAATGTCACTCCCACGGGCTTTGTTTGAGCCCGTGTGTTGGTGTTTATGGAAGACACACCTTACAGAGATAAAGTGGGATGGTAAAGCTTGTCAGAGCAGAGGAGCTTTGAGGGAGGGGGGCAGTGGAATAGAGAGACTACAACTGTTAGAGCGGCGGCGGGGGAGGGGGGGTTGTCACTGAGAACTTTGCCCCGGGGCGGGCGGCACTTGGACATATAAATTCTCAGCTCGGGCATTGCTTCGTGTTGATGACACGCTTTACAACATTTTGCTTAACTGAACCCGCGAGAAACCAGAATAAGGAAAGAAAGTGTCAAGTATGACGAAAGGTATAAGTGCTGGGGAGAGGGAAAGATAGACAAGAATCACCGTGAATGTAGGAAAACAATTGTAGGGAAGTCTAGGTAAGGTGTGGATAGGATAGAACAGGACTTGTTTTCCTATTACCTGTGGGATCAAAAGCTGCCTGAAGTACACGCCTTCATATGCTCCTGTGAATGTAGACAACCTCTGCAGGGTTTGGAAGACTGAGTCGACCCCCGCCAATGCGATCTGATGTTCTGAGCATAACACATGAAATGTATCCCCATCCCATCACAGGAATAAGTAGAGTAAGAAAATGAGTATTCCTCTTCTAAAGATCTTTATGAAATCAGACACTTACAGCCATTTCATGTTGAGATCAATAAAAAACAAATACCAACGGAAGCGTGCTGGACTACATTCGCTCGGTTGTGGATTTGTATCTCGCTATACATATACAGGTACATTATTTATATATATATATATATATATATATATATATATATATTGTGTGTGTGTGTGTGTGTGTGTCCGCACGCGCGCGCATGTGTCGTGCGCCCGTGTGTGTGTGTGTGTGTGTGTGTATAATGATGTGAATGGAGTTTTATTTAAAAACTTATCAAACTGAATGCGCTAGAATTGAAACTGATCAGATGTTATTTGAGGAAGAGTGAATAGATGTAAAGGCTGCTTTTTTTTATTATTATATTACTCTATCAAATTTTTTAACCCATTTGTAACTTTTTACAGATTGAATTGTTTTTTATCCTATTTTGAGTTTGAATATATATTTTTACCTCAGTCGTGCACATAGTGGCATATACGTGTATGTGTTTGTGGGTGAGTTTGTTGCGTTTACCCTGCTGGG
>NC_134801.1:10277566-10285066 GCF_046742065.1 Oratosquilla oratoria
GCCATTCCTCTTCCTGGTAGTGCTCATCATCAGCCCAACTGTCCTATAGGCAAAGAAAACATGAATGCTTGGTGTACCCACCCTGTAATCCAAGAAAGGTCAGCATTTTAAAATCACCACAATCATCCCATATAAACTCATCATAGTTTACCTACTCAAGAAGCCTTTTTACAGTGTCATATTCTTCCTTCATCTGTACCGGCAAGGATGGATATTGATTCCCATTATGTCGTAAAACATCTTTGAGGCTTTTTGTAGAACTATCTATGAACAGTTGCCATTGTTCAGGGTTATGATCAATTCCAATTGCTGTAAATAAGCCATTAATATCTCTGCAGAAGCAGAGATCCTCACTTGTATCAAAATATACTTCGAATTCCTTATGGTGCTTCCTGTATACTGTTGATCTACAGTCCTCCCCCAACAGATTCCATTCACTCAGTCTGGATGCTAAAATCTCAGCTCCTGACTTAGTGCGGCCCGAGTCCCTGATGAGCTCATCCAGTTCACGTTGATTTGGAAAGTGTGGACGGGTACTCAGTCTTGGCTTAAATTTTTTTATCCATATCTTCTTTGTCACAACCTTTCTACTCTCCTGATGAGACCTCCATCATATACTCTACCTGAAAAAAAAAAATGCATTTATCAATTGGAACATAAATATGAATTGTATGTGTAATCGCATTACAAGAAAACATTACTGGGTGTTTTGAAGATTTTGATATTGATTCTGTTATAAAGAATAGAGTTCATAATTTGATAAGATTTACTTACTTTTTCTGGTGGCCGTGGAATCAGTAAGGTATCACCATACGGCACAGGTGCAATAGAGGATAAAATCTACGATATGGAAAGGATTTTCTTCCCTTAGCTTTTCTGTACCTTGATATGTCAATCATGCAATAGTAGCAATCATCCTGATGATTTTGGGGCTTTCGCCAAACAATCATCGTGATGATTTTTTGGTCCTCGAACTCTCAACACAGCAAATGGCATTGCTTTTCTTGCACCACTCAGCCATGCATCTAAATTTGATCGACAACTTCCACCTATCACATGAGGGGCCTATGGTTTTTCTTGGTTACCCATACTCATTCCAAAGCACAGTCTATAAACAATCCAGTACTTCGTACCTTTCACAATTTTATGTGATGCATGCTTAGGTCCAACATAGAAACTACACGTATAACAGAGTAAATTTGGTGAATTCATGCATGCTCTTGTAGCCATGGTCAAGAACGTCAATATTTATAGTATAAACACAACAAAGTAATGTCGTAGCACATTGGTAAAATAATACTAATGACCCACTTTCGGAGAAGAATAAGCGAAAATAAAAAGATCCGTATATTTCGATCACTACCTTTGATCCTCTTCAGCAGATGAAAAGGATCACAGTTAGTGATCGAAATATACGGATCTTTTTACTTTCGCTTATTCTCCGAAAGTGGGTCATTAGTATTATTATAGTATAAACCTGAAAAAAAGGAAATTTGTAAGCAACAATTGTGCGTTTTTCGTACCCCATACATTTCTTCATATTAGTATGATTTTCTATATCAAAAAGGTCGATAGAAGTAAAACAAGTACATTTGTAAAACCAGCGCAAAATTTTTTGCATTGAAATCACTCAGAACATTAATAAAAACAAAATTTTTGTGAAAAATTGTTACCCGGTGTTATCGTTGTGTCTGCCCCTTTTTTCACGGACAGTTTCGTTTTACTGAAACCGAATACCACGTTCTCATTGGTGGTAACAAGAAGATAATAAGAAGTACTGGGGCACAATTAAAGAACACAAATCATTCATAGGACGAAATTGCAACGTGGTATTACTTGCTGGTAAGTGTAGAGGGAAAGATGCACCGTTGTCTGTCTGTTTCATGGCATGGGATAACTGCGACCAATCACAGATCTCGTAGCAAAATGTAAGAATGTATTGGAAGTAGTAGTAGAAGTATCATTGAGATGGTACGGGAGGAAAATGTAAGAATGAAAATATTCCTGGTATGTTTGCAGTGGGCAGGGTGCAGGGATGACCCGTCATCTAGGAGGTGCAAAGATGGGAGGGAGGGTGGAAGGGTGTGGAGTGTTTTCAGGGATGGAATGGGTGGGAATGATTTTATGCCTTTTCCTTTTTGGCTACCTCCCTAGTAAGGGGGAAAAAGCCTTGGTATATGTATGTATGTATGTTTGCAAAATATATTTCCTTTCAGATTTTATAATTACACACACACACACACACACACACACACACACACACACACACACACACACACACACACGATTATATATACATATACATATATATATATAATTATATATATATGTATATATACATACATACATACATACATACATACGTCTCGAACTACACCACAGTGGATGAGCAGAAAAGTTTAGACACCGATCCCGCACGCCCGGGATCGGTGTTTCTGGGAGGGGAAGAGAAGCCTGTAGGGCAAAAGGAAATATAGTCGTGTAGAAAAAAGGGGTTATTGCCACTGGGCGCCTTCTAGGAACGTTTATTAGAGCATGTGTCGTGGCTCAGGAGACTTGGAGGTCTGCATCAGCATGAGTACTACACAGCGGGAGGGTGCTGGTGTTAATATAACATCCTCAAATAAAGAAAGGAGAAGCAAGGAAAGGAACATGGAAAGCACTTAGCCTGTACTCAGCAATGGTGTGGGTTGTTATTCCGTGTGACCGCCAATCAATAAAATTTCTGTGCACTGTGCCCCGACTCCCTCCGTCCCCCCCCCCCCCCCCGGCTACGTTCACAACCACAGCTGTACCACTGCTTTACTTGCACCCGAGCCCATACATACACACAACCTTGCCAAATTGGATTAAACGACCGTGGTCAGGTACAGAGGCTGTAACTTTCCGTCGGGGCTAGGCCGGTGGTTCAGTAGTGGGGCTTAAAGGATGGCAAACTGTCTCACTCTCCGGATGGGGTATTAACTGCATGAATTGATGCTGTCAATATTTAAGTGACAAGTGACTTCTGCAGACCAGACTCACATTCATGGGGTACTAATCTTTGAAAAATAACAAATATATACATAGATAAAAATCATAATAACTTTCATCCGCCCTCCTGAAATATTAACTTTTTAATGTCTATGACTTCACGTCATCGGCGCGATTTTGTTCCTAAATGTAGAAGAACTGTAATTGACACTGACAACGTTTCTCGCTCTGTCTCTCCTCTTCCTTCCCTCCTTCCTTCCTTCCTTCCTTCCTTTCGTTTTTCCTTCCTTCCTTCCGTTTTTCCTTCCTTCCTTCCGTTTTTCCTTTTCAGCTCTCATCCCCATCACCCGAATGAAATCGGTTGGCAAAATTCAAAGTCAAATATATAGTGCTTCATCGTACCAAATAGGTTGAAACAGGTATGCATGTATGTATACATATACATATATATATATATATATATATATATATGTATATATATATTATGTATGTATATATATATGTATATATATATATATCTATATATGTGTATATATATATATATATGTATATATAATATATATATACATATGTATATATATATATATATATAATATATATATATATATATATATATATATATATAAAATACACATCAGAGTCTTGTCTGCATCACATAATGCAAACTATAGATGACGCCATGATACCTGGAAATAAAATTTCATGATGATCAGGACTACTAATGAATTATTAATAATTCATCAAAATATTGAGACATAAACGATAAGTTTTAAGTCTATCGCCAGTGCACATGCGCCCGCATGTGCGCGCGCGCACACACACACACACACACGCGCGCGCGCGACTTGATTGCGCAGTGGTAGAGTTCCCGGCTGCCACTACGGCGGTCCGGGTTTGAATCCCGCTCAGAGCTGAAATAGTTTCAGTATCACTGCGCTGCGAGTAGTTACTCCAACTCTCGTGGGCGGGGAGTTGGGTGTGAGTGAGTGTAAGGTCACAGCATTACGCATAGATTGGTCATATATGATCTATCTTCCGGGAAGGAAATAGCTGTCGATCACGAGTCCAACACGTGATCCAAGACCATGATGAGTCACATAGAGACACATACACACACGTCCTAAAGCCTTAAATGGACAGGCTTATGAATTTCAAGCGGGAAACAAGAGGTGATTGTGTTTTTCAATGGAGTGGAGTGGAGTGGATGGTAACAATACTCATTAGCCCGGGTACAGGGACTATTTCATGTGCTCGAATACTAGTATGCTCTCTCTCTCTCTCTCTCTCTCTCTCTCTCTCTCTCTCAAGAAAAGCGTCTTGACATGGGTTGAACTCCCTGTGCTTTATAGGTTTTGTTTGTTTATTTATTTATTATATTCTTTATTTGTGACATTATTTACTACCTTGTGTTTATTATTTGATTATTTGTTTTATTGTTTTTACATTTATTCACCTTTTTATACATCTATTTATTCCTTCGTTTATGTATAATTTTTTTATAGTGTGGAGCTGGAAGTTCATAATAGTCTCACCCTCTCCCAGCACCTTTAGTACCACTCTTCCTCCTCTTCACTTCGGCCACCCCCCCTCTACCCAACAACAGTGCCTCCACGTGATGCCTCTGTCCTCCACACACCTCCTCCAATGTTATTTCTTCTTTCTCTGCTCCTTCGAGCTGATTCTCCATTACCTCCTTCTTCCTCCCTCACCTCCTCCTCTCCTTGGTCTCCTCCACCGATTCCTTCTCCTGTTTCTTCTCCTCTTCTTCCTCCTCTTTCTCCTCCTCTTCTTCTTGCTTCTCTTCCTTCACCCTTCCACCTTTTTGTACTTCTTTCATCCTCTTCGTCTTTTTCCTCTCATTGATTTCCCTCCTCCTTCTTCTTCTTCATCCATCTTCTTCCCCCAATTTTCCCCTCTTCCTCCTCCTCCTACTGCTCCTCCCCGAGGCTACCGTTCCGCCTGTCCTCACTCTACACTCTCCTCTCCTCTCCTCTCCTGTGCGTCGCCTTCATCTGTGGGGCTTTGTGTAGAAAGGCTTTAATCTCCAGGTCCTATTGGCCTACCCACTCCCCCCTCTCTCCCTCCATCTCTCTCTCTTCCTCCCTCTCTCTCCCTCCCTCCCACCCTCCCCTGACCCAATCTATCGTTCACATTTTTTTTTCACCCATCTTCACTCTTAACATGGTTCCTTCCCACCCACCTTTGGCCTCTCTCTTCTTCAACTCCTCCTCCTCCCTCTTTCTTCTTGGCCCTCCTCTCTCTCCGGCGACCGCGTGGTCGTCTGCAGTCTTCGGGCCTTCCTTGTGTCCGAGAGGATTTGGTTCATCCTTTTCTCCCACCCTTCCTCCGTCTAGACTCGAGACCCCCTTCATCCTCCTCCTCCTCCTCCTCCTCCTCCTTCTCCTCCTCCTCGTCCCTCTTCCCTTCTCCCACCCCATGCCCTTCATCGCTCCCCTCCTCCTCCCGCAAAATCTTCATCCATGTCCAACGCTGCCTTCTTCCTGCCCAAGACTTCCGGGTAAATAAGCAGGATAACCCCCCCCCCCCGGACATTTTACCTGATGGTTCATTCTGGTTTTTTGTTACGTGCCGGACTCGTGATCGACAGCCATTACCCCCCCCCCCGACACACACACTCAAGATGAGAACTCAAGAGGTCGTACAAAATGATCTATGGGTAAGGCTGGGACCATCACGCTGACCACACATCCATCCCTTATGCTCAAGAGGTCCTTGTGGGGCGCGATCTAAGTAATTCAGAATAACGGGCCATGATACTAACCACCACGAGCCTTGAGAATGAAGTTTTGTGCTCATACTTGACCCTCTATCAGGTCGTTCACCTCAACCGTCGCTTTCGGAAGTGTCGAGTCTCACCTGGTCGCCCTCGACCTGTATCGTCCTCAGCGGCCATTTCATGGGCAATACGATATTGATTCACACAAGGTGCTTCAGCACAGCCCCAGTACTGTCAGCAATTTTCAGCAATGTTATGGGTCGTGCTGTACGTCATGTATTTCTAAAGTCTCGAGGGTGACCTATATTATTTGTCACTCGTTCTCAGCTAATCTCACGCCTTAAGCTTCGACCCTGTCGACCTCCAAGTTGTCCTCCCAAAGGCTCAAGAGTCGCAAGTCTC
Source organism: Oratosquilla oratoria (assembly GCF_046742065.1). Lineage (NCBI taxonomy): Eukaryota > Metazoa > Arthropoda > Malacostraca > Stomatopoda > Squillidae > Oratosquilla > Oratosquilla oratoria. The sequence continues at coordinate 10,283,679 of NC_134801.1, forward strand.
AGCCTTCCCCCAAGAACTTCTTCTCCTTGTCCCGAAGTCCCTCTCTCTTTTTTTTTTATCATTATCTTCTTTTTTTCCTTGTCCCGAAATCTCTCTCTCTCTTTTTTTTTTATCAATATCTTCTTTTTTCTTTCTTTCTCGAAGTCCAAAAGCCCTCCATTCATCCTTGATCTTGGTCTTCTCGTCCTCCCAGTAGTCTCCGATTTCACCTTTTGAGACCTCACTCTTGACCTCACGACCCTAAAGTTGGAAGACTCACTCCCCACACCTCAGTTTTATCTTCGCGAGTCATGGGTCTCTCTGTCTTTCTCTCTCTCTCTCTCTCTCTCTCTCTCTCTCTCTCTCTCTCTCTCTCTCTCTCTCTCTCTCTCTCTCTCTCTCTCTCTCTCTCTCTCTCTCCTTCCCCTATTTTAAGTCTGACTTGGTTAGTCTTGAAGTATTGAGCCCTTCAACACGGATTTCAGCCCTCAGGTAATATATATGTATATATATATATAATATCACCTGAGGCTAGCCAGAACAAAATCTGCAAATTGTGCTATCATTAACCCCCCCCCCCTCTCCCCGGCCCTCTTTTATGCAGATTTCTTTTTGGCGCTTTCGGCTTGCCTGTTGTCGCTCTCTCTCTCCCGCCTCCCGCCTCCCCGTCCTCTCGCTTCCCCGTCCCCGTCCGCGTCCCTTGTCTTCGTGGGGAGAGAGACAAGATAAAGGAACTTTACTCGGGATGTGCCAACAATCAAGATTGGCCCCTATTGTAAGAGTAAATGAAGTGTTAGGCGTGCTTAACATACAGGGATGCAAGAAGAGTACTTAATGTAGAGGTGAATAAAGTGGATCAATATATACGAGGATGATCCACCACACCCTAACTCCCATCCTCGTCCTCTCTCACTCCCTCTCACTCTTTTCTTGTTGGATTTTTTTCTTCCTTCCCTGGAGTGTTTGGCCACGCGTTTGAGAGGGGGGGGGGAGGCGGGGGGGGACGGGTGTAGGGAGGAGTTGTGAGAGGAACCTCGTTTCATATTTCCCCCCAACCCCACCCCCGTCTCTGTCCTCGTGTCTTTCTCTTTCACCGTCGCCGCATTTTTGTGCGTGTTACTCTGAATCCCAGGCTGGCAGCTCTCTCTTTTGTTTCGCGTCAGTATCCGTGTCCCCTTCACCCGCCTCTCTCTCTCTCTCTCTCTCTCTCTCTCTCTCTCTCTCTCTCTCTCTCTCTCTCTCTCTCTCTCTCTCTCTCTCTCTCTCTGTCACTCTCTCTCTGTCACTCTCTGTCACTCTCTCTCTCTCTCTCTCTCTCTCTCTCTCTCTCTCTCTCTGTCACTCTCTGTCTCTCTCTCTCTTTCTCTCTCTCCTGTGTGTATGTGCGCGTGCGCGCGCGTGCATGTTAC
>NC_134801.1:10290066-10295066 GCF_046742065.1 Oratosquilla oratoria
GAAGAAGGGAGGAGGAAAAAAAGAGAAGGGAGTGAATGAGAAAAGAGATGGAAGTAAAAGAGAGAGGAGGGGCGTCCACGCGAGAGCTGCCGATAACGAGATTGGAACTGGATCGGGAATCGGCGGCACTGGACGGAATTGAACGGGAGCGGAACAAAAAGTCGAGGGGGGAGGGAGAGGGAGGGAAGTAAGAGAGATAAGAAAATGGAATTGCCGGAGGGAGATTAGTAGCAGGAGGAGGCGGGTAGGAGGAGGAGGAGGAGGAAGAAGAGGAGGAGGACGGGCTGATGATAGAGAGAATAGTATATGAAGAAGCAGGAGGGTGAGGAAATGGTAGGGTGACCTGGGGCCAGGAATGAGGTGCATAAGGTATATCAAGAAGAAAGAATATTTCGAAGTGTAGAGAGTAATGGAAGGAAAGGGAGGTGTTTACCCCTTTATTATCGAGAGGGAGCCACGGAGATGAATGAAATAGTTTTAAGGAATAAATGGAAAAAGTGCCAACCAGTACTGAAGGTGTTGAAGCAATGTGGCGTTGGGTACGGTGGGGGCAGCAAGAGGTGGTGGTCAGGGAACAAAGCGAAAGCTGGAGAGAACCCAGAAACGAAAAACTCTGGGAAAAGACGAAAGAAGTTGGGAAGGAGCTAGGGAAGAGGAGCGTTTTTAAGGAAACAAGAATATATTAAAACGAAGAGAGGGAGAAAGAAGGGAAAGGAAAGGAAGAAAGGGAGAAAAGAGTAAGGGAAAGGGAGAAAAGAGTAAAAAGAGAGGCAGAGAAAGGAGGAATGGGGACAGGAGAAAGTGGAAGAAGGATAGTAAAGAAAGGAAGTGAGGGAAGGGAGAAAGGGAATGGAAGAGGTGGATGGGCATTAGTAGAGAAAGGTTAATAAGGTGTGGAAAAGAGTAATGTAAAGGAAGGGGGAGTGATAGTAAAAAAGGATAGACGAAGGAAGGGAATGAGTGAGGAAGGAAGGGAAAGAAAGGAGTCAATCTAGGGCAGTGTTTCTTAACCTGGGTTCGATCGAACCCCAGGGGTTCGGTGAGTCAGTTTCCGGATTTCGTGTGCAAATGATCCATGGTACAGTTTGTGAACTAATACAGTACATAGTGCCTATGTTTTGAATTTGAAGAAAAAAAAACACATTTTATTTTTCCAACTACGAAGGGGTCGATGAATGCATGTATGAAACTTGCGGGGTTCAGTACCTCCAACAAGGTTAAGAACCACTGATCTAAGGAAAAGGAGCTAAGGAGAAGGAAGGGGAGTGAAAATAAGGGTCGGACTTCAACAGATGAAGTTGGGAAGGGAGAGAGGGAATGAGGAAAAATAGGGGAGGAGGGGAGTGAGGGAGGCGGGGAAAGGGTTAATAGGAAGAAGGGGAAGGGAGGAGAGGGACAGTAGAGAGAAGGGAAGTGGGATGAGGGGAGGGGAGGAGGGGATTATAGGAATGCCAATAAGCGAGGGCGGCTGTTGACGTGCAGGAGTATCGAGGGGAATGGTAGCCCGTGGCGAGGCTCTGGGTGGGGTGAGAGAAATGCTGCGAATGAAGTGAGAGGTGTGTGTGCATTTACCTAGTTGTTGTATTTACCTAGTTGTATTTTACGAGAAGGGGAGCTATGCTCGTGGTATCCCGTCTCCATATCTCGTTAGTGTGTGTGTTTGTGTGTGTGTGTGTGTGTACGTGTGTGTGTGTGTGTATTTACCTATCTTACGGGAAGGTGACCTATGCTCATGTTGTCCCGTCTCCATATCTCGTTAGTGTGTGTGTATGTGTGTGTATTTACCTAACTTGCGGGAAGGTGAGCTATGCTCGTGTTGTCCCGTCTTAGTATCTCGGAATGTCTAGCGCGCTCTTAAATTCGTTTATAGTTTTTGCACACACTATTGTTTTATCCAGTTTGTTCCAGATATCCACCACTCTGTGGAAAACTTTTTTTTTAAGATCTCTTCTATAACTATTCTTTTTGATTTTCTTATCATGCCCCCTTGTATTTCTCTCATCCCAATTTAATAAGTCCTCTCTATCAAGGATTTCTGTCCCGTTTCATGATTCTGTAAATGGTCAGCAGGTTGTCTCTTTCTCTTCTTTGTTCCAAAGTCGGTGTGTGTGTGTGTGTGTGTGTGTGTGTGTGTGTGTGTGTGTGTGTGTGTGTGTGTGTGTGTGTGTGTGTGTGTGTGTGTGTGAATAGGCAAAGCAGGTCTCTGCTCTTTGGGCTTTCGGGACCTACAATCAATACGGCAAGGCGGCAAATTCAACGCCGAATGGAGGAGGAGGAAGAAGAAGAAGAAGAAGAAGAAGAAGAAGAAGAAGAAGAAGAAGAAGAACGCGAGGAAGAAGAAGAAGAAGAAGAAATATGAAAGAAGAGGAAGAGGGCTCAGTGAAGTTAGTTTTAGGAGAGGGAAAAGATGAAGAGGTGAAGGAACAGGAAGGATAAAGTGAAGAAGGATCAAGGAGTGGAGGAGGAGGAGGAGGAGGAGTTGCGAAGGACAAGGTCATAGGGTCAGCGGGAGGAGGAGGAGAAGAAGAATGAGCCTTGATCAAAAATTGAAATACAGAAGTGGGGAAGAATCAATATTGGAGAGGCTGCTTCACAAATATGCGTCAGGGTCGCGGTTGCGGTATGGGACGGAGCCTCCGTACGCTAAATCTACCCACCTCGACATGGAGATGAAGCGGGAATTTTTATTTGCATATCATATGCACAAAATATCAAAGATATAAAGTAGCGACGTGCTGTGTGTGTGTGTGCGTTTTGAGTTCATGTCATCTGTACTGATCCACTACAGGAGCGGATGATGATATAGTCTATGTATCTGACCACAGTGGCATAAGTACAACTTGGTAAGATCATATGTATGTTGAGAAGTACAGATGCAACTTTGGGCCTGTCAGAATGGATGTGGTTATAAGTGTAGTCTTTAACCAGTGTAATTAGGTCGGCTACACTGACAAGATGTTAGCATTGAAATGACTTCTCATGTCCGCCATTGTAAAGAAGGGTTGGGAAACCACGAAAGTGCGCCTTGAACATTGTCTGGCACTTGGATCGAACCCAGATTCCATATATTTATACAATTATGTAATTGTGTGTGTGCGTGCATGCGGGCGGGCATGCGTGCATGCGTGCGTGCGCGCTCATGTGATCATTCCCTTGTAACGTTAGACGATTAAGGAACTAAAAGGCACAGTTTTAGAAATGGAAATGTGGAGACGACACCTCAGGAACTCGAACCCCGTATACCACAACTAAGTACACACACGCACGCACGCACACAATGAAGTACTGGCCGTCTAAGGATGCAGACGTGGAACTTGACGGCAACTTTTTCGAGACCGCCGTGTTCACGTGCGATGCTGAGGTGTGGGCGAGGCAAGGCGCGAGGAATGGGAAAAAAGCGAATTCATTGTCGATGGATTGAGGGTCGAGGCTCTTTCTGGGATTTATGCTCAGATTTAAATCATGCATAGATTATTCGAAAAACCCCTTCTCCATCACTGGATACATGGGACTTGGGAATATGATATTTGTATAAAAAGGTGGATGGGGAAGAAATGATGTTAGTTAGTCTTCATAAGAAAAAAATCTGTATTTAAATCTTTCCTCTCCTCTTTACTTCTCCAAATTTTGCCTCTTCACCTCTCCTACAAATTCGCTTCCTCTTCATCAGTAAGGGCGAGAAAGCTGGTTTCGTCTTCCCTTAGTCTTTGATTGTAGAGGTCTGGATTCTCATGGTGAGGAATTACTTAATGATTTAAGATATACGTATATACATATATCCATACATACATATATATATATATATATATATATATATATATATATATATATATATATATATATATATATATATATCAGATAATCTCTTTGGCAGTAGCGCACGGGGCTCGAACCCGATGCACTTGGAGGTAAACTCCCAAGACGCACTCACGCCTTAGACCTCTCGACCACTAAACAGCATAAAACCTTGGGAACTCATTGTCTAACTGACTCTCGAGATTGGGGAGGGCGCTTACTACACCCATTAACCACCCGTTTCACCACCAAGAGATTATCTGATTGATGTCGCTGTCCAATAGCGAATTTCTCGAATGGTTACGTTGGCGACATGCGTGAAGGGATTCGAACCGGCCCTTACAACTCCCACTTGATGCAGCGGCCTTGGTGGTGAAACGGGTGGTTAATGGGTGTAGTAAGCGCCCTCCCCAATCTCGAGTCAGTTAGACAATGAGTTCCCAAGGTTTTATGCTGTTTAGTGGTCGAGAGGTCTAAGGCGTGAGTGCGTCTTGGGAGTTTACCTCCAAGCGCATCGGGTTCGAGTCCCGTGCCCTACTGCCAAAGAGATTATCTGATTGATGTCGCTGTCCAATAGCGAATTTCTCGAATATATATATATGTATATATATATACAGTATATATATATATGTATATATATATGTATATATATATATACATATATATATATATATATATATATATATATATATATATACATACATACAGATTTTTTCAGGCGTTACCATCTCTTCGAGGTAGTTAGGCATGGTAACTTCTATCGTTGTTCAGGGGTTTGAGATTTATCCTTACTGACGTCAAGCGTTGACTATCGGACTCGAATAGTCTAGCTCTAGCTCATCGCCTCCAGCCGCCGTCGCCCTTACCCGCTCAACCACCACGGTAGGCTACAATATTGCAATATAACACTAATGAGCTGGCGTGAGTGTAACATTGTATGTAAGGTGCATTGACACATGCATCTCCGGGGCAACAGGGATAACAATGTTGGCGGACATTCTAAGCCACCTGTGCACTAGCCAGGTGGTAGGCAGGGAAGAGGTGCAAGATGTGGTGGGACTGGGAAGGTCAGGTCGAAGAAGGGCGAGATAGGGAGGAGAGCGGCATCGCTGCCGAGGATGTGCCACAGCAGCGATGAGTGAAATAACTTGGCGGAAGTTCAGGAAGAAGGGCACAATTGGAGTCGGTTGAAATAATTTTGAGCC
>NC_134801.1:10300066-10315066 GCF_046742065.1 Oratosquilla oratoria
AATCCTCGGCTCGTCCACGTTTCAATTTCCAACAAAATGTCTTCATCGAGCGATTCTTCAGTCTCGATTGCGATGGCATGGAATTAAAAGTTGTTTGTGGTTGAATAAAAATATCAGTTGATCGCTGGGAACCATTCAGTGTAGATGTATAATCTATCCCACGTGCACATACTAGCTAAATGCAATATCATAGCGGAGGTGGGTTGAACGCGATATTTCGTGTAGATGTATGTAATTCGAGCATACAAATATAAGAAAATCGTACTCAACTTATATCTCTCTTGATAGCGCATTGGTTTAAGTCACTGTAACTTTGTTACGGGTTAGCTGGGTTCGAATCCTCGGCTCGTCCACGTTTCAATTTCCAACAAAATGTCTCCATCGAGCGATTCTTCAGTCTCGATTGCGATGGCATGGAATTAAAAGTTGTTTGTGGTTGAATAGAAATATCAATTGATCGCTGGGAACCATTCAGTGTAGATGTATATATATGTATATGTATATATATGTGATTATATACATATATATATATACGTATATGTATATGTATTTATATGTGATTATATATATGTATATATATGTATATATGTATATATATGTATATATATACATATATATATACGTTTCTAGGGCACAGGTTTTCACGTAAATAATTCTGATTAAAGTCAACTGCGCTAATAGCTTTGGCTATTTTAAGATACAGCTTCTTCAGTTGGAAGAATATCTTTTTTTCTCCATAGTTCAGAGTATGAACAAAATCATTCATGATGTCAATTCCATGGATAAGGTGTAGAGATAGGCGCTGATGAATGCCGAAAAATATAATAATATTATGTAACAGTACAAAAAGCTGTTGACACTGACACCGAAAACTTAATTTCTTTCGCCTCTTGCAGAGGCTTCTTCAGGGTGAGAAAAGGGGAGAAGTGTGAATGTAGTAGTTTCAGAGGGATTAGCTTGTTAAGTGTAGTTGGGAAGACTTATGGGAGGATCTTGATTGAGAGGATTAGGAGAGGAACAGAAGGAGTAATTGGTGAGGAACAGTGTGGATTTAGGACAGGTAGAGGTTGTGTAGATCAGATCTTTGTGGTGAGACAGATATGTGAGAAAGCTATAGGAAAGGGGAAGGATGTTTTTTGGGCTTTTATGGATCTGGAAAAGGCTTATGATAGGGTAGACAGAAAGGCACTGTGGGAGGTTATGCAGATATACGGGATAGGAGGAAAGCTTCTGGGAGCTGTCAAGAGTTTTTATGAGAGTAGTAGAGCTTGTGTCAGGATTGGAAATGGAGAGAGTGAGTGGTTCGAGGTAAAGGTGGGACTTCGTCAAGGATGCGTTATGTCGCCCTGGCTGTTCAACTTATACATGGATGGGGTGGTGCAAGAGGTAAATGCAAGAGTAGTGGGCAAGTGATTGGAGATGGTTAAAGAAAATGGAGAAAAGTGGGAGGTGAGCCAGCTGTTGTTTGCTGACGACACTGCGCTTGTGGCAGGATCGGAGGAGGGATTGAGGAAGTTGGTGGCAGAGTTTGGGAGAGTATGTGATAGAAGAAAGCTAAAGATTAATGTGGGTAAAAGTAAGGTGATGAGATGTACAAGGAGTGAAAGTGGCAGTAGACTGGAAGTGAGCATTAAGGGAGAGCGACTGGAGGAAGTGGATAGTTTTAGATACTTGGGTGCAAATGTGGCAGGGAAAGGTGGAGTGAAGGTGGAGGTAGAATATAGATTGAGAGAAGCGAGTAAATGCCTTGGTGGATTAAAGAGTGTAATGAGGAATAGACATTTGGGAATGGATGCTAAGAGGAGACTGTATGAAGGAGTGATTGTGCCAACAGCACTGTATGGGGCAGAAACACGGAACATAAGAGAAGAAGAGAGAAGGAGTTTGAATGTGTTTGAGATGAGGTGTCTGAGAAGTATGATGGGGGTTACTAGGCTAGATAGAGTGAGAAATGAGGAGGTGAGGAGGAGAACAGGGGTGGAAAAGGAGCTGGGAGATAGGGTTGATGAAAGAATATTAGGATGGTTTGGACACATGGAAAGAATGAGTGAAGAAAGACTAGTAAAAGAGGTATGGAAGGCAGATGTGGAGGGAGAGAACATGAGGGGACGTCCTAGGATGAGGTGGATGGATGGGGTGAAGGGGGCTTTGGGGAAGAGGGGAATGTCTGTTGAGGAAGGACGGGAGAGGACAGAAGATAGGGGTGAATGGAGAATGGTTGTATATGGATGATGTTGTGATTGCATGAGGTGGAATGGGTGGGGGGATGGGGGGTGAGGTAGTATGTGTGAGCAAAATTTGACGCAGCCCGAAGGGGTTTCTCCCCGTCCTCTCCTTTTATGCAATGGGAGGACGGAGGGGGGGGGGTCGCCGATTTAATGAAGCGGCCTTGCTGTGGATGTGCTGTGTCTGGCGACACTGCTTGTGACCCAGGGCAGTGGACAAGGTGCAGGGATGACCCGTCATCCAGGAGGTGCTGAGATAAGAGGGAGGGTGGAGGGGTGTGGAGTGTATTCAGGGATGGAATGGGTGGGAATGATTTTATGCCTTTCCCTTTTTGGCTACCTCCCTTGTAAGGGGGAAAAAGCCGTGGTATATGTATGTATATATATGTATATAATATACATATATATATATATATATATATAAATATATATATGTATGTATGTATATATATGTATATAATATATATATATATGAATATATATATATATATATATATGTGTGATTATATATATATATATATATACATATATAAATATATATATATATGATTATATATATATGTATGAATATATACATGTATACATATATATAAGTATATATATATACATATATATACATTATATATATAATATATATATATATATATATATATATATATATATATATATGAAAAGGTAAGGATGTTTTTTTTGGGCTTTTATGGATTTGGAAAAGGCTTATGACAAGGTAGACAGGAAGGCACCGTGGGAGGCATTGCAGATATATCGGATATGAGGAAAGCTCTTACGAGCAGTCAAGAGTTTTTACGAGAGTAGTAGAGCTTGTGTTAGGATTAGAAATGGAGAGAGTGAATGGTTTGAGGTAAAGGTGGGACTTCGTCAGGGATGTGTTATCTCGCCCTGGCTGTTCAATCTATACGTGGATTGGGTGGTGCGAGAGGTGAATGCAAGGGTAGTGGGTCAGGGGTTGGAGATGGTTAAAGAAAATGGAGAAAAGTGGGAAATAAGCCAGTTGTTGTTTGGTGACGACACTGCGCTTGTAGTAGGATCAGAGGAGGGATTGAGGAAGTTAGTGACAGATTTTGAGAAGGTGTGTGAAGGAAGAAAGCTGAAGATAAATGTGGGTAAAAGTAAGGTGATGAGATGCACAAGGGGAGAGAGTGACAGCAGGCTGGAAGAGAGCATTAAGGGAGAGAGACTGGAGGAGGTGGATAATTTTAGATAATTGGGTGCGAATGTGGCAGGAAAGGGAGGAGTGGGGGTGGAGGTAGAATGTAGATTGAGAGAAGCGAGTAGATGACTTGGTGGATTAAAAAGTGTAATGAGAAATAGACATCTGGGAATGGCTGATTAGAGGTTATATGAAGGATTGATTGTGCCGACAGAACTGTACGGGGCAGAAACATGGAACTAAGAGAGGAAGAGAGGAGTTTGTATGTGTTTGAGATGAAATGTCTGAGAAGTATGATAAGGGTTAGTAGGCTAGATAGAGTGAGAAATGAGGAGGTGAGGATGAGAACAGCGGTGGAAAGGGAGTTGGGAGATAGGGTTGATGAAAGAGTATTAGGATGGTTTGGAGAGAATGAGTGAAGAAAGATTAGTAAAAGAGGTGTGGAAGGCAGAGGTGGAAGGAGTGAATATGAGGGGGCGTCCTAGGATGAGATGGATGGATGGTGAAAAAGGGGCATTACAAAAGAGAGGAATGTCTGTGGAGGAAGAACGGGAGAGGACAGAAGATAGGGGTGAATGGAGAAGGGTTGTGTATGGATGATGCTGCGATGCATGAGGGGGAGTGGGTGGGGGATGGGGGATGAGGAAGTATGTGTGAGAAATAAATTGACGCAGCCCGAAGGGATTTCTCCCCGTCTTCTCCTTTTCTGCGTGAGGGGATGGAGAGGGAGGGGTCGCCGAATTAATGAAGCGGCCTTACTGTGGATGTGCTGTGTCTTGCAACACTGCTTCTGACCCAGAGCAGTGGACAGAATGCAGGGATGACCCGTCATCCAGGAGGTGCCAAGATGAGAGGGAGGTATGAGGGTGGAATTGAGTGGAATATGTAGTGAATGGAATGGGTGGGAGTGGTTTCTATGCCTTTTTCTTTTTGGCTACCCACGTGTAAGGGGAAAAAAAGCCTTTGATATATGTATATATATATATATATATATATATATATATAATATGCGTGTGTGTGTGTATAATATATATATATATATATATATATATATGTATATATATGTGTGTGTGTGTATGTATATATAAATGTATATATATATATATATATATATGTATATATATAAATGTATATATGGATATGTGTATATATGTATATATATACACATATATGTGTATATATATATATATATAATGTATATATATATATATATATATAATATATATATATATATATATATATATGCAGCCACATACACAAACACGCGCGCTGTGAAAAATAGATGAAGGGGTCTGGAATGAAAGAAAGGGTTAAAGGAGAAGAAAAGAGAGCGCAAAGTCTCTCTTTCAGAGCCCCTCGGCGGCTGAGTGTCGGGGCCGGGGCCTGGAGGGGGGGAGGGGCCGGGAGGGGGGGTTTCCCAAAATCCACGAGGAAATTGGGGTGTGATTGATTGAATGGGGCAGGGGGAACATGGGGACTTGAAGGAGGAAATGAGGAGTTGGGAGGGGGAGGAAGGAAGACGACGTGGAGGTGGATGATGAAGAAGGAACAGGAGAGGAAGGAGTGGGAATGGAAGATCCCAAGAGAACCCCAAGGGAATGGTATTAGTATGGTAACACTTTATTTAAAGATTACTTTGTGACAGAATTGAGTTTTCCCCACGGCCGCAACGGGATAACAAGGGATTGTGACCCTATTTAGGCCGTATCTTCGACCCGGGGCTGAATAAAAGCGCCTGGTGGCAACATGTCTTCAATTCTGAATTCATAGAACGCACCAGCAGGGTTAACACGAGTAAAGATTTAACCCTTAGATACCAGGACGCCGGCCACATACACACACACACACGCATACGCACACACACGCACACACACACACACACAACACACACACACACACACACACACACACACACACACACACACACACACACACACACACACACACAACACGCACACACACAAACCTACCTTTAGGGGACACTACGGAGATAAATGAAATAGACTGGCATCAAACAGAATAAAAAGAAGTGTGATGTCCTGCGTGTACAGCGTTGATCAAGGCACCTGTGCTATCACAGTGATGAATGAACTCGCTTGGTATTAGCCAGAATAGAATAGAAATGTGCATTCCTATATGAGAAAGGCTAAAACTAAAGTGAATACATACAAGCGAGACACGAAACAAAACGAAAGAGGAGGAACGAAACTGTAGTGTGGAAGTGAATCACAAACGGAGATGAGTAAGACGATGACTATCAGTGGGAGATGAGAACGACTGGAAGGATCTGCGAACACTCCTGATGGGGGAAGGTGGAGGAGGAGTGCCGAAGGAGGAGCCTCGGGGTTGATGGGGAATGTGTAGAGGTCATCAAGAAGCTCTTCGGATTGATCTAGGAGATGGAGGAGGAGTCCTTGAAGAAAAACCATCGGGCTCAGGCGTGCGGAAGGTGGAGGAAGAGTTATCAAGGAGGAACCGTCGGGAGAAGACAAAGGCAGAAAGTAGAGCGATGCTCGACAGTTCGGAGATCGAGCAAGTCAGTTGGAGATCAGACGGTCCACCCCCCACCCCCACCCCCTTCTTCCTCACCGTAACGTCTGGGCATCGCTTACGTTGTGTTACATTATTTGGTAATTTCCGTCTCTGAGCAATCGCTCTCTCTCTCTCTCTCTCTCTCTCTCTCTCTCTCTCTCTCTCTCTCTCTATATATATATATATATATATATATATATATATATTTATATATATATATATATATGCATATATATATATATATATATATATATATATATATATATATATATATATATATATGTATATATATATATATATACACCAAGAGCTTATCTTTATTCCACTGTTGATATTCGGCGTACTAGGATGACAATTCTTCAGGTGGAATCTCATGGGGGTGATGATTCTTCATGTGGGCGTTCTGGGGGTGACAATTCTTCATGTGACCCGGCTGCTGAACTTAATTGGCGACTCCCCCTCTCCCTTAGGCTGCGTCAAAATATTCACACAAGCATCCCGTAAACCCAGATCCCCGGCCCCACCCGTCCTTGCATAAAAGTATCATCTATACACAGCCACTCTCCACTCCTCCCTACTCTTGCCTTCTCCCGTCCTTGCTCAACAGACATTCCCCTCTTGCTCAACTCCCTCTTCATTCCATCCATCTCTTCCCCAACCCTCACCTCAAATTCAATGTCTGCACCTCTGCCTTCCACACCTCTTTTACTAATATTTCTTCACCCATTCTTTCCATGTGTCCAAACCACCCCATTACTCTTTCATCAGCCCTATCTGTTATCTCCATTTCCACTCCCCCTCCTCTCCTCCCCTCCTCTCCCCTCCTCGTTTCTCACTCTATTACATCTAGTAACCTTTACCATTCTTCTCAGACATTTCATCTCGAACACATTCAATCTTTTCCTCTCTGCCCACTACACAACCGTCGGCACAATCACCCCTTCATATAATCTCCTCTTTGCATCCATCCCCAGATGCCTATTTCTCATGACATTTTAACCCTCCAATGCACTTACCTTTTTCTCTCAATCTGCAGTCTACCTCCACTTCCATTCCTCCCTTTCCTGCCACATGCGACCCGAAGTACCAAAGCTATCCACTTCCTCCAGCCTCTCCTTACTTCCAACTCACTGCCACCCTCACCCATGTACGTCTCATCACACTGTTCTACGTGCCACTCTGTGTATATATATATATATATATATATATATATATATATATATATATATTTCACAAGACGAAAATGTAGTAGCACACACACACACACACACACATATATATATATATATATAATATATATATATATGTATATATATATATATATATGTATATATATATGTATATATACATATATAAATATATATACATATGTATATATATAATATATATATATATACAGTATATATATATATATATATATATATATATATATGCACATACATACAATAAAAAGACGTATTACAATTGGTTGGATAGTGTTTGGTAAGTATGATATAAGCCTGAGAGGCTCTACCTTTGTGTTTATAACGTTAAGTTTACAATCAATGCATTCTGCCAGTAATAATATACGGGTGTGAGACTTAGAAACTAACGAAGGTCAATGAAACAAAGCTAAGGAGTGCACAGAGGAGAGTGGAGAGATCAATGATGGGAATAACGCTTAGAGACCGTAAGAGAGCAAGTTGGGTGAGAGAGCAGAGTAGAGTGAAAGATATTGTGGAGGCGGTAAAAGAGAGGAAATGGAATTGGGCAGGCAAGTTAGTGCGAACGACTGATGAGTGATGGAGCAAGTGTGTTACTGAGTGGACGCCTCGAGATAGGAATCGTGGAAGAGGGAGATCAGACAGAAGGTGGAGAGACGAGATTGAGAGGTTTGCAGGAGTGACGTGGCAGAGGTTTGGGCGGCCGTGTGAATCATGGAATGCTATGAAGGAGGCCTTTGTTCAGCAGTGGACAGAGGATGGCTCTTCTGATTTATATATATATATATATATATATATATATATATATATATATATATATATATATATATATATATGTATGGCAAGAGTGGTATAGGTAAATTCCAGGAAGGAGCAGAAGTATTTTATTCTCTAACGTTTCGACAGAAGAAGACTCTGTCGAAACGTTAGAGAATGAAATACTTCTGCTCCTTCCTGGAATTTACCTATACCACTCTTGCCATACATTTGTCTTTTCTCTTGTCATATATATACATATATATATATATATGTATAGATATATATATATATATATGTTACATATATATATACATATGTATATATATATATGTATACATGTATGACAGAAAGACATAGTTACAAAATAAAAAAGACAACATGTAACTGAGACAGTTTTCAGTGCAGGTGTATGGAGCCTTGGAATGGCTTGCTATAAAAATATGTTGAACAAAACACTAAACTTTTCTACCGCCTGACAAGCGAGAGTGATGCCTGCCGACCAGATGGTCATAAAGTCGATTAGTCGTAAGTCGTGTAGGTCATAAGTCGACGAAGATTGTCTATATATATATATATATATATATATATATATATATATATATATATATATATATATATATATATATATATGTATGTATATATATATATATATATATATGTACATATATATGCATGTATGTATATATATATATGAATATATATGTATTTATATATATATGTATATATACTGTATGTATGTATGTATATATATATGTATATATATACATACATATGTTTATATATATACATATATATATGTATATATATACATATATATATGTATATATATAATATATATATATATATATATAATATGCGTAAATCAATTCACAATGACATGTCAATATCAACATGTAAAAAACCGCTGGGAAATAAGAAACGTAGTCGAAACGTTCAAATGTTAATTTCTCTGAAGATGTAATAGATAAGAATGTTTGGATTATGCTTCTTATTTTCCAGTGTTTTTCTGCATATATATATATATATACATATATATATATATATATAAATATATATATATGTATATATATATGTTTATATATACGTATATATGTATGTATATATATATATATACACCCGTTTATATATATATATATATATACATATACATATATGTATATATAGATACATGTATGTTTATATATATACATATATATATGTATATATATATATGTATATATATATATATATATATATGTATAATATGCGTAAATCAATTCACAAAGACATGTCAATATCAACATGTAAAAAACCGCTGGGAAATAAGAAACGTAGTCCAAACGTTCAAATGTTCATTTCTCTGAAGATGTAATAGATAAGAATGTTTGGATTATGCTTCTTATTTGCCAGTGTTTTTCTGCACATATATATATATATATATATATATATATATATATTAATATATATTTATATATATATATATATATACATGTATATATATATATATATATATACATATATAATATATATATATGTATATATATATATGTATATATTTGTATATATATATATATATATATATATTATATATATATAAAACATACACACACAGATAAACAGAGACAGACATATACAACGTGGGAGAGAGAGAGAGAGAGAGAGAGAGAGAGAGAGAGAGAGAGAGAGAGAGAGAGAGAGAGAGAGGAAGAGAGGGAGGCAGGCAGACATGCAGGCAAGGCGAGGTTGAAGGAAGACTGACTCTTTGTTTATGTTTGGGGTCTGGGCTGGGCCCGGTCGTCGTCGACCGGACCTGGCGGGGAAGGAGCAGCCCGGCAATCGATAGGGCCTCATGCCAAGAGGAACAAGATATAAGGCGGAGGAGGAAAAGGAGGAAAATACAGTTTCTCTCTTTAAGCCAACGTACTAACCGAGGAAGCCCAGATGTTCTGTTGGAATTCAAGTGAAAATTTTCCTGAAATTTAACCTGTGAAAGTCGGAAGTATACAAACATGTTTTTCATTGTTTTTGTATTGATATAGTTTTATCTACAGAAAATATATAAAAGGGAACTACCACACATGGAATATAGTAAATACTCAACAAAATATATATTAAATGTAGACGAAGAAGACACGAGTGAGTCTAGGTCTTAGTTTTGCTCCTGACTAGTTTTGTTTTTCCTCTGAAGAAACCTTAAAGCTAAGCTAGTGAGTAATTAATCTCGAACCAAGATATGTGTCTTCTTCCCCCTCAATACCAACATGATATCTCAACAAAAGACAATTGCGTAGTACGTCATTTAGAAAGCAACTGTCTGATAAATGACAGCCAGCACGGTTCTTGCACGACTAACTTGGATTTTTACAAAATAGTCATCTCGAACTGCGACAAAAGGAATAATATTGATGTAACACTTTGCCTCACGGTGTATGTCCCGGAACATAGATTAACGATCACCTTAATTCGTGCGATACTCTCGACCACTCCTGGATACCCAATAAATTCCATCTATCTGGAAAAAGAGCCCATGTCACCTCCATACTAAAACCAAACAACCCATCTGAAAACCCAGCATCATAAAGGCCAGTCTCACTACAATTCACTATAACCAAACTGATGGAAAGTCTAGTAGCTTAAAGAAATGAATGTAACCCACCTCCCCAAATTAACATGGATTCAAAGAGGGCAAATCCATCAGCGCTCTCCTCCTTTGAGCATCACCCAGCAAGTGCTGGAGGGGGTTATCAAGAAAATGCCAGCAGAAAATTCCCAGGCACACATCAAAGACTCATAAACTAATATCCACAACAAGAAGAAATGGATAAGAAATTTCTCAACTGGCTGAGAGTGCACAGTAACTCAAAACGGCCTTATTTCCGGGACCAAATGACTGTACAGTGAAGTTCCCCTGGGAAAATTGTTCTCATCCATACTATTCAATCTCATCAAAAGTGAAATCCCAACAATCCAGAACATAACCACAAAGCACTCCCCTCCGCAGATGACCTGACGATAATGACCCAGCATAGCAACGACATTATAACGGTTTGAAATAACAGAATAGGGCCTCACCCCAGAAATCATTAGCATAATTGTTCACGCCAGGCAACCAAGAGTCAAATAAGCGCCCAATACTGAAATGAAATGGCCAAACCCTTCTTTTGAAAAAGAACCCGAGAATTCTATTGTTTTTATTACTTGACCTTCAGCAGAGCCACAAAGGTCTGACAGTGAAAATGCTAAAACAATTCGCAATCACGGGCTTTACAAAGCAGAAAGAAACTCAATCACAATATACAAACAGTTACTAGAACCACACAGCTACGCTTCCACAACATGGTTTCCAATATTCAGGAAAACAGACACCTTACAAATTTTAGAAAACAGAACATGAGGATGCTCCAAAACCACTCCAATAAAACACAAGCGCACAAAAACCAAGATTATATGTACACAGTTCAATGCCATAACCCTGAGCTCTACTCACCAATCTCATTAAATCACACAAGCACAATCATGCTAAAAAGTATACAGGCAGTATACTACTCAGAAATCTACAACAGCCTACCACTTATACCATGCGGTACGTTATTATATATATATATATATATATATATATATATATATATATATATATATATATATATATATATATATATAAATACGAGGTTCAAACAGACTCTTGAAGGCCGACCACCAAATTCCCTACTCCGTCGAGGTCTCCTTGACATACCCCAAGAGAAATAAGAACCACACTAACACTCTTGCGTTCAGGTCACCACCCAGCACCAATCGCCAGCACAAAACAAGCCTGACTACAGAAACAAACTGAGATTAAACCACACCACAGAGGACACTGAACACCTCGTCTTACACTGCCCCGTCCTAGTCACATCCAGGCAGCAAGGCAGTACTTCTTCGAGTGACTTGGCCCAGACTGACTGTTGCTGGTTACCGTGGCTCTCTTGCAAGAGACCTGGGGCAACAGATTGACTGTGCTTATACTCGTTACCATCACATAATAGTTAACAAAACCGGGGAATCAAGAATTTGTGTATGAACTTCTCATTCTGTATATATGTATATATATATATATATATGTATATATATATATATATATATATATGTGTGTGTGTGTGTGTGTGTATGTATGTATGTATGTATGTATGTATGTATATATTTGAAGGATGGGCAGTCTAAGTTTTGATTCGCCAACGGAACATAGAACTTATCGTGGTGAGGCATATTTCATATATTTACGTAATTATTTTTACTCACTAAACCTTATCGAAAGAGAGCGGGTTAGAAAAATACGAAAAACGGAAATGTCAATGAGAAATAGCCACAATTTCGCTTTCACACTCGCGTATATAAACAAAATGAGAACATCTAAAGTTTTTCCATTAACTGGTGCTGGCTTGAATTATTTTTAAATCATGATAAATACTCATTCCCTAGAAACATCCCAATACACTTAGACTATTTTTAGCCAAATAGGCAGCCAAGGTTTCAGTTTTAATGAAAATACAAGGCGGCCGACTTATAGAAATTCAATATCAAAATGTGCCTCCGAACCACAAGCTTCCATGGGACAGAGCAAAATTAGATCGAATTTGTGATGTTTAGACTCGAAAATTAGTTTTCGTTGTAGTTCATAGAAGATGATATTACCTTAACCTAATAGATAATCAGATTATTGGAATTGCTACTTTATTTATTAAAATATTAGAATTATTTGAGCTTGTATCTGATAAATGACAACATTCTTAGAGTAAGTCAAACGCCGAAGAGCTTGTTGATCCAAAGTTAGCGCGCATTAAAAGAAAGGATGTCGTGAGTACTCGTGACTCGTGACAGCAACACTTCCACTCATTGGCAGTTGATCTCTGTACTTCAACCGTTTTCATTCGACGAAGAGAATTGTACGGTATAGCGTATCTGGACTTTGAAAAAGGCTTTTGATACCGTCATCCGGCATAAGAGATTTTTTACCTTAAACTTTGTATATAACAAGAGGTGACTTGATGGACTATTAGAAACCGGTTGAACAGTCGTAAACAGCAAGATGTCTGTGGACTTACATCGGTTGTGCCCAAATTTGTTGATGGTATGCGGAATACTAAATGATTACTTGAATCAACTGATAATTTAAATATATTTAGACTAGCTAAAACAATAGTCTCAATATGTAAAAAAAATTGACTGAGTAGGTGTAAAGATATGAAAAATAATTATAAGTACGACCACAACTCATTAAAAAAATGTATATATAATAAAGAATAAAAAGGATCATGCAGTTATTAATGGTCATGGAGCATGAGAGCATAGTATTTCTAGGCCAGAGAAAGCAAATGCAGCATTGGAAGCACGACCCACACTTAGATTATGCTGCTTCCATATGGTTCCCAAATCTTATTAGACAACGACAAAGTGCAGAGTACAGTAAGGATACAAAGCATACTAAAACAGCATAAAATACCTAAACCCAGAAAAAACGAGGACTTAAGGGAAACTCGCAGACTATTAAGATGTGAAAAGGGATTGATGACATACTTCCACATGATTAACTGGACGAGAAATACTGTATTTAAACTTTCAGAACGTTGATTTAATTAAGATGTAGACAAAAACAACTTCACCAACCGTGTCGTTAGTGAATGTAATAATTGTATTCGGAGTCACATGTTGGAGTTGTGAAACTTGGAGAAACACCCAGGCAATATATATATATATATATATATATATATATATATATATATATATATATATATATATATATATATATGTGTGTGTGTGTGTGTGTGTGTGTGTGTGTGTGTGTGTGTGTATTGATTATTTATTATTTATGAATTTATTAGTTCAAGGGAGCAAGTAAATGCCTGGGGGGAATGAAAGGTGTCATGAGGAACAGGTACCTGGGGATGAACCCAAAGAGAAGGTTGTATGAGAGTAACTGTGCCTAAGGCTCTGTTTGGAGCATAGGCTTGTATTTTGAAGGAGGCAGAAAGGAATAGCCGCAGCGTGTTTAGAATTAATTTTTTAACGAGTATTTTAACGAGAATGAGAAGAGTGAAAAAGTTGAGGTGAGGAGACAAATGATAGCTGGGGCGGAAAGAGAGCTGGCAGATAGGATAATGCTGAGATGGTATAGTCAGGTAAAAACAATGAGTGAAGAGGAAAGTCCAGCAAAAAGAGCGTAGAATGCAGAAATGGAAAAGAAGATCTAGGATGAGGTGGATGGACAAGGTAAAGGTGACATTGGGTGCCAAGCAAACAAGAGAGAGAGAGTAAAAGACAGGAGTACATGGGTATTGGTTGTAAACTAGCGAGGAAACGACACAGTCAGAAGGGATGTTCTCGTCTGCCCCTTAGATTTATTGAGTGGATGAAGGGAAGGGGTTGCCATATAGTGAGTCGGTGGGGATATACCAACTCCGGTTGTGAGGTCCTGCTTAGGATGCGCAGTGTCTTGCTGCGTTGCCTTTGACCCTAGTGGTGTGTAGTGGGGGTCAGGTGTGACACTTCATCTACAACGTGGTAAGTTAACGAATGTGATTTGGATCATTGTTATTATTAAGGAGAGCTAAGATGAGAGGGAGGAAAGGGTGGTAGGAAGGAGGTAAAATGGATGAGAATAGGTACGTGCTTTTGACTTGGCTATCTCCCTTACTAGGGAGGAAAATCTATTGGTATATAGATAGAAATATTGATATTATTGTTTCCATTTTAATTTTACTGTTTATTTACTTATTTATCTACTTATTTTATCCTTTTTTCCGTCATCTGTAGTTGAGTCAGCTTTTGTCACCTGATATCCGAACAGAAAGGGAGGAGAGGAGGAGGAAGAAGAGGAGGAGGAGGACGAGGAGGAGGAAGGGTATGCGAGTTCTCGAAGGTGGATGAAGTGGGGAGGTAGGACGGGGAAGGTGAGTCTGGCCCTGGGAAGGAATATTCTGCCGTCAGGTTGAATAATTCCGTCCTGGAGTCGGAGCATAAACTTAGACGCAAGGAAATTGTTTGAAAAAGCGGTGGTAGAGAAAGAGCCAGAGGGAGAGACAGAGAGAGAGAGAGGGAGAGAGAGATTATAAAAAGAGAGACAAGAGAAATTGCGAGGTGAAGGTCATGACAGAGA
>NC_134801.1:10317566-10320066 GCF_046742065.1 Oratosquilla oratoria
ACACACACACACACACACACACACACACACACACACACACACACACATACATACACACACCCACACACATACATACACACACCCACACACAGAATGATTGTGAGTAGCTGCGGAGAGATCTGAACATGATATGGGAATGGAGTCCGAAGTGGGAGGTGGACTTCAGCATTAACAAATGTAGTATAATGGAATTTGGAAAAG
The DNA here is from genome assembly GCF_046742065.1 of Oratosquilla oratoria. Classification (NCBI taxonomy): domain Eukaryota; kingdom Metazoa; phylum Arthropoda; class Malacostraca; order Stomatopoda; family Squillidae; genus Oratosquilla; species Oratosquilla oratoria. The sequence continues at coordinate 10,317,768 of NC_134801.1, forward strand.
TAAAAAAAGGATATCAAGACAAGAAATTGGTGAAAAGGAAGTAAGGAAAGTGGGATCTGAAAAAGACCTGGAAGTAATCATCACAAAGGACACAATGTCCCCTGATAAACAGATAAATAAAATTGTCGGAGAAACCTACAACTTGCTAAGATCAACAAGAGTGGCCTTTACTTACTTAGATGAAGAAATGGTAAAGAAAATACTAGTGACACTGATAAGGCCTAAATTGGTGTATGCAGCGACACTATGGTCATCCAGCACTAAAAAAAATACATGGAAAATTGAGAAAGTCCAGAGAGCAAGTACAAAGATGGCCACAACACTTTCAAAATTGTCATATGAAGAGAGATTGTTAAAACTAGAATTACCGACTCTGGAACAAAGAAGAGAAAGAGGTGACTTGTTAACTATCTACAGAATCGTGAGAGGTATGGAAATCCTTGATAGAGAAGACTTACCAAATTGGAATAAGAGAAGTACAAGGGGACATGGAAGGAAACTAAAAAAGGACACTTATAGAAGAGACCTGAAAAAGAACAGCTTTCCCCACAGAGTGGTGGATGCATGGAACAAACTAGACGAAACAGTAGTGTGTGCAAAAACCATACACGAATTTAAGAGCAATTTAGATACTTCGAGGTACAGAGACGAGACACTACGAGCGTAGCTCCCCTTCCCGTAAGATACTAGGTAATACACACGCACACACTCGTGGCGCAGTTGGTAGAGTTCCCGGCTGCCACTACGGCGGTTTGGGTTCGAATCCCGCCCAGGGCTGAAATAATTTCAGTATTGCTGCGCTACGGGTTGTTACTCCAACTCTCGTCGTGGACGGGGAGTTGTGTGTGTGTGTGCGTGTAAGGTCACAGCATTACCCATAGATCGGTCATATATGAGCTCTGAGCTCTCTTCCGGGAGAGAAATAGCTATCGATCACGAGTCCAACACGTGATCCAAGACCATGGTGGTGAATCACACACACGCATCCTGCATAGTTAAAGAATACTTTTTTAAAGATACTTTGGTTGAAGCTGTGGACTGGTGTCGCCGAAGTAAACCCTTTGGTGATCACTGTCCAGATTTATGTATATTTAAAATGAAAAATTGTGGAAGTTATTAACGACATCATCGGGGAGAAACTGTAACCACGATTTAGTATTCAAATTTTGACGCGGGCTGTAGAGTGGGAACTGAGTAGAGGGAAAAATGGTCGCGGGAATTGGGGAAGCTATGGAGAGGATAACAAAACATAAATGAGGGAGACGAGGACATAATCGAAAGAAGAAAAATGTATCGACTGCAGTGTCAGTTAGGATTTATCAAATACATTTTCTTTGCTGCAGCTTGAACCTTTTTAGTTGTGTTTTTATATCCATGGCGGCGGTTTACGAAGCGCGGAATATATTCTTAATGCACACGTGTTAATTGAGACATAAATTACCAACGAGGGCCGTTCGATCGGCCAAGTTTTGGCGATAAGTCAGAGTCAAATTGATGGACACTTTTGTATGTAAGGTTCTTCCAGTGATGTACGTTCTCGACCATTGGCTCTCCGCATGGGTTTCAGGAACCTCTGGAAGGGTTGGGGGTTGGTCTTTGGGGCACAGACCCACATGGGGCCACAAACTAATTTTTTTTCACCCGAAAAATTAACATCTGAAGGTTAAGTTAAAATAGCCTATTTATAATTCAAAATATATGAATATTTGGAACAGTTGAATTTATACTTAGAATGATTAACTATCAAAATAAAAAATACAAAACTCAAATTATAATAACTGGACTATAGTTTTAAAGTATCTGAATATATATTTAAGGCAGATGAACATATATTGGAAACAATTGAATATCAAGTTTAAGAAATCTGACGTTGAAATTAAAACAACTGAATTAAGGCTTTAAATTGGGAAATGTTAATTTGGAACACTAGAGTTATTTTTATTGTATGTTTATATTATTTCATTTATTTATCTTCTCATTTGCATTAGTTCGCATGAAAATCCGAAACCTTGTCTCCATATTGAGAACTGTAGTACAACGTGAAAAAAACCTTTATTTCAAAGGTGAATGATTTATTTATTTATTTACTTATTTTTCTATTTATTCATTTATTATTATTCAAAGTCACAGGGCCATTGGAATGAGGCGGCCACCACCCAACATCGCCGCGCAACGAGATCCCCGGAGCCTGCCTTTTGTTTGTGTGGCTCTATTTCTTTTTTTAATTTTTTTTTTTATTATTATATTTTATCTTATTTTTGGGGGGAGGGTGGTAACTTAAATCACGGGTTTCTCATGG
>NC_134801.1:10322566-10337566 GCF_046742065.1 Oratosquilla oratoria
TGCCCTCCACCACCACCACCACCACCATCTAGGCGACGCAGTCAATCAATCAATCAATCAATCAATCGTATTCAGTCGGGCATTTAGTATGTCAGTTATGGAGCTTGACAGTCTGCCTTGCCCGTTAGGTAGTTTTGTCACCCGATTGGTATTTCGAGGCTTTTCGAGTTCGTCTTGAGGTTATCATCGAAGTCCTTTAGTGCGGCGACATTTCTTTTTTTTTTTCTTCTTCTTCTCCTTTTTCTTCTTCTTCTTTCTTCTTTCTTCTTTCTTCTTTCGCCTTCTTTTTTCTTCCCTTGTTCTTCTTCTTTTGTTTATTATTTCTTCTTAGTTTTCTTCTTTTCCCTCGCCTTTCTTTTACTTCACCTCTTTTTATTTTTTTTTTCACCCGAGCAAGTGTCACTCGAACTGAAAGGATTAAATCACGACAGGTGTGCCCCAGAAATGACTAAAATCGCCTGTCGGCAGCCAGAATAAAGGAGAAAGAAGGTGATAAGAGACGGCAGTTAACCAAGCAGCCCCTTTGCACCCCTAACCAGAGACGGAAGATTCTCTGAAGCAGGTGAGACTTGCAACCCCAGCACGAGGGTTTCAGTAATCCTGAGTTGAAGACCTCTGGAGACCTTGAGAGCCACTGAGAGACCTTGAGGAGACTTGTGAGACGTTAGAAACTTGGGAGAGACTGAGTCCTTGAGGAGACTTTGAGAGACTCGGTGGTTGGGTTTGGAGAGCCACAAACAGGCCCTCGTCAGCGTCAGCGGGACACGTGCGTCAGCCCAAGTGTTTTCGTCCTTCTGTCAGCAGATCACCTCGTCTCCTAACCCGATGCTGACGAAACGCCAGCATAACACGTTTCCCATCACTCGCCAGTGTGACGTGAGCTCTCAAAACTGTTGTCACACACCATCATCACGCACCAGTAAGTTGAAAAAAATACCATATGTGGTCGTTTAATCGATGTATTTATCCCATTTGCATCGAGAAGTTCCTCATGAGATGAATGAAATCGCCTGCCGTCAAGCAGAACAGTCCTTAAACGTTTCAAAATCATAAAACTGTTTGTTCAACAAAAGTGCTACTTTGCGATTTCTAACAGAATTTCTTCTACATGTTTGCCTTGCTTGCTTACGTCATCGCCAACCTCCTCTTGTCCAACAGAACCCGTCCTGCACTCGCCGACGTGCGGCTTTCTTTCCTTCCTTCCACTGGGAGGGAGAGAGGGAGGGAGGGAGGGCATGAAACAATCCGCCCTCCCCCCGGGCGTCAAGGCACCTCCTCTTCCCTCAACACAAAAACTTAACTTCGAATTAGTGTATTCTCTCTCTCTCTCTCTCTCTCTCTCTCTCTCTCTCTCTCACACACACACACACACACACACACACACACACACACACACACACACACACACACACACACACACACACACACACACACACACACACACACACACACACACACACACACACACACACACACACACACACACACACACACACACACACACACACCCGCTGGCCTCTAACACTCCCTTTCCAATTGCAGTTAGGTTAAAAGACAAAATCGTGACTATGACGTCATTCGGTTTCGTCACGGTTGACCGTCATTACGTGAAATCGAACGGAGCCCCGCCTTCGCCCCGCCCACCGTCACACCTCGTCGGTTACCTCGTCGTCTGACCATCAACTGTGACCTTCCAGCATCTCGTTAACCTGTCATTGCCGACACCTGCCTGATAGCGGGTCACGTCAGCGTGGATTTGGCGCTGACACCCACGGATTGGGACCTTCGTCGCCAGTGTCGTCGTTCTTATACTCGTCGTCGTTGTTGTCGTCATTATCTTGGGTATCGTCATCAGCGCTGCCCTCAGCGTCAACGTTATTCATTGTTAACCTCACCACCACCACCGCCACCACTGCCATCACCATCTGTTGTCGTCATTACAGTCACAGTTCCATTACCAGCTGCTAGACATTCCCTCACCACAATTGGTGCTAATTATGTCTTCCTTCAGGTCTGAGTGCCCCTCCTGTGTATACCTATTATTATTTTTCTTGTTTGTTTTTTTCTAAGAATTTTTATTGTACATTGCTCACCCCTTCCCTGTCCCCTTTCACCCTCCGTTCCTTCTCTTCCCCGTCCCCTCCGTTCCTTTTCTTTTCCCATCCCCACCTCATCCTCATCCCCTCTTCCTCCTCCTCTTACTTCTCCTCCGCTTCCTCCTCCTCTTACTTCTCCTCCGCTTCCTCCTCCTCCTCTCTCTGCCCCTCTTCCTATACCACCTTCGCCCTTAGCCCCAAGTCCTCCTCCTGACCTACGCTGCCACCTGGCTAGCATTGGGTCAGGAAAAAGCAAGACAGTGTCCACACAAGAAGGCCTGGGGGGTGGGGGTGGCGGGACGGGACGGGAAAGGAGGCGAAGGAGGAGAAAAGGAAGGGACGAAAGGTGAAGTGGTGCAGGGGAGAAGAAGTAGAGAACCGTAGGGAGTAGAAAGGGGGGGGAGGGAACCAGAGGAAGGGAATACAATTCTCTGCACGGAGGAGGGGGGGAGGAGAGAGAGGGGTCTGAGGGGAGGGAGCGAGGGAGGGAGGGAAGATGTGTGTGAGGGGGACGTGGTGGGAAATAGGAGACGCTGGAAAACTAAGGCTATTGTGGGGGACGAAAGGGAACTGAGAGTGGGAAGGAGGTCGAAGCGGGGAAAAGGTCGAAACTGAGGTGGAAACTAGGGTGAAACTGCTGGGGGGGTAGGAAGAGGTGTCCTCCTCCTCCTCCTCCTCCTCCTGTCGGGGGCGTGGTCGAAGGCAGCCGAAGGAAGGACTCGAGACGCAGAAGGAGGGAAGGTGGTAGGGAGGGGAGAGTGGGAAAAAAAAGACGAAGGGAAGCGGTGAAATTAGGACGGGAAAGGTGTTCTGTAGGACGACTGAGTGGTGGGAATGTTGGGAAAGGGAGGAGATGGGAAATGCAGCTGGGAGGGGATTGGAGGAGGAAAGGAGAAGGATGGGAGGGAGTTTGTCGGAGAGGAGTGAGGGAGGAAAGTTGACGGGAAGGGGTGAGAGAAGGAGTGCGGAGGAAGACGTGGAGACGTCAAGATGTTAACGTAGTAGAAAGAGACACCAGAAAGGATTACGCGAGTGTTTAAGCTTAACCTTTCTACCGCCACGGACTCGTTAGCACTAAGTCTTTGTCTCGACGCCCCTTTAGCGCTTGGTCTTTGACTTCACGTTCTGTTACTTCTTTTATAAAAAAAAAGGTCGTTCAGTAATTAATATCGGGGGGGGGGCTGAGAAGGGCGTGCTTTGCTCCTATTAATGTACATTTCCATATGGATTTAAGCACGTTCCTACTTTTTCTGTTAGGTTTGCCCCCTTCTGATGTAGCCAGACGACGAGGAATCGAAATGGTTCTAAAATGAATTAATAAATAAGTGGAGGAAGAGGAAAAGGTTCGGAGGTATTGTTAAAGAGGAAAGCTCTTGTGGGAGAGGGAGAGACGGAAAGGGAGGGAAATCGCGATTAATTAAGGCAGACGAGGAAGAAAGGGTTTACAGAATGAGTAAAAGGGGTGAGTAGGAGTAGGCGTAGGCGTAGGAGAATGGGGACGGGGGAGGAGGAGGAGATGGAGATGTTGAAATTGTCACGTGTTAGAATAACGACTGTGAAGGAAGTTATCATGAGGGTCGTGCAGGAAACGTCTCTCGCTGGGTTTCCTGCCCGCATGAGCTGCAAGAATGATCTCTCGATTGTTCTGAGTTGGAGTTGACAAAAGGAGTTAATGGGGAGACATTTCACTTCATCATCATCTCTATCAAAATGGCACCTCACCATAGAACCCTCATCGATCTTCTCGCTATGGAAAGGGTTGATGCAAGCTCAGGAAAGAAATAATATATGCAGACTTTACCAGGGGCTCTTATGTGTATTTCCCATTAAACTGCACACTGCTCTTCTTTAAAAGCTTCCTGGAGAGATGGCGTCATCACTGAATGAAGTCATCAGGCATCCACTGTTAATAGTTACTGGTTTGTGGCCCAGCTTGTGAAACTGTGTGAGTACATAGGGGGGTCGTGACCCAACGTTGAAAACCTAAAGTCTAGACAGCTGCGCCATCCCTCTATAGACAAGACCCCAGTGAGTAAGGAACGAAACGACGAACTTGCGGACGCGGGAGCGGGATGGTCGCGTTGTTGACTCGGCTGTTGGCCCTGGCTAAGCCAGGAGGCGGTAGGGAAAGTAGCAGCGACAGGGGCGGAGCCAAGGGTAGGGGCAAGGGTTGGGCCGAGGCCAGGGACAGGACTAAGGGCTAGGGACAGGGACAGCGATGGGGATAGGGTCCGGGGTGGGTCACGAAGGCCGGGAAGATGTTAGCGGAAAAGCGCGGCCCCGAGATATTGACAAGATTATATAGCTGGGGTGGGTTTGCGGGCAGGGTGGGAAACATTAGCGAAATCAATAGGAAGAAAAGGGAAAGGAAGTAGGGAGAGGGAAGGTGGAGGTACATACATACATATACCAAAGGCTTTTTCCCCCTTACAAGGGAGATAGTCCCCCCCCCAAATATAAAAGGCTCTCCCTCCCTCTTATCTTGGCTCTTCCTGGATGACGGGTCATCTCTGCATCTTTTCCACTGCCCTTGGTCAGAAGCAGTGTCGCAAGACACAGCACATCCACAGCAAGACCACTTCATTTATTCGGCGACCCCCTCTCTCCGTCCCCTCATGCAGAAACGGAGAAAATGGGGAGAAATCCCTTCGGGCTGCGTAAATTTATTTCTCATACATACTCCCTTACCCCCCCTCCCCTCCCACTTCCCCTCATGCATCACAGCATCATCAATACACAACCATTCTCCATTCACCCCTACTTTCTGTCAATTCATTACTTACTCGTGGTGTTTACACCTTGACAGTGCATTTGAAGATATATAAGTAACCTTATTAGTAACATTGTCACTTCGTAGTGTGATCCAACACCATGGTCATGGATCGACAGATCTTCATAAACGCCCCACCACCAGCTCAGAGTTCGTATGCAGTTGTCCGATCTCTGAGTAAGGCTGTGGCAATACACACCTATCACATTGCTCAGAGGGGTGCAGTAACGTAACGCTGTGTAGTACCATTGGAAATGTTCACGCAATGAATGAGGTGAGACCTTTAAACCGCAGTGTAGTATCACGTGACACTAACCATGACATAAGGAAGCAGTAGTTACAACCGTGAGGTTAGAAATGCGACTGTCATTTTCCAAGTTTATTCAAGAAATGAAAGTACCATCATTTTAAGGAGGTTAGAATTTTATTACAAGTGTAGCCGTTAGGCGTAATCTGTCGGCTGTGACGGGAAGTACAAGCAACCTCGAAAATGTTTGGCACAGGATAAATAGCTTCTCTCCTAGGCCACGGGTTAATTGAGATGGGTTAATTAATTCCTTGGTTTTGTCTGGTTTCCTTTCATTGAATGAAAGCGGTTGGCGACAGACAAACAAGAAGAAGCAGGATCAGAGTGATGGGAGGAGCTACTGACTGTTCTGTACAGTCTTCACCGAACACACCCACCCAGCCGCTGCTAGGTGTCATTACCACGCATCGCTGCCTCCTGTCACTAAACACCTAACATCACCACTAGCACCACCATGACCGCAACCACCACCACCATAATTATCACCCATACCACCGCCACCACCACCACCACCACCACCACCACCACCACCACCACCACCTCATCCAGTTGGCATTTATAAATCCCAAGAGTTCGCCGTGAGGTCGCCGAAGTAATTGGGGCGAGTGAGAGGGAGGTATACACCAGAGTCTACCCCCATGTCGGTGCAGCTTATTGGGTTATGTAAATGGAGCATTTAGGGGCGGGGCGGGCATTGCGGGATGGGAGGCGTCGGCGAAGACGGCAGCAGGCGGAGTGAGAGGGAACGTGGCACGGAAGGGCCGAGTGAACCACGGGGACGCTGGGGGTCATCGTGGAAGGGCGCTGACGTCTTCTTCGACGGAGCTCGCTGCCCTTTGTTGCTGACACGAAGGGACTGCAGCTGAATGGAGGGAACATGGCGCTGCAGGAGTAAAAGGGGAAAGGGTGAAGGTGGTGAAAGGGAAAGCTGCAGCAGCGATTATTTTTTTTATTTAATTTCTTCCTCTTCCACATTCTCACTCCCCCTCTTTACCCCTTTTCTTCCTTTGCCTTTGTTGTATAATGTCTCGTAACCCTTTTCTTCCCTTCGCTGAGCCTTTTTCTTCTATTGTTCCTTCCTTTCTTCCTTCCTTCCTTCCGGGGCTTTTGTCTTTGTCTTCGTTTCGTCCACGCTCCCTCTTTCTCATCTGGTCTCATCACTTTTTCCCTTTACTCTCCTTTTCTTAAATTCTCTCTTGTTTTTCTAACATTTTCTCAATTTTTCTATTTTCTTTTTTGTCTCTCCTTGCTCTGACATCTTTGTTTCTCTTTCCTCCCACCTTTTCTCTCTCATTCTTTTCGATTTGTTTCTCATTTCCATCACATTTTCTCCTTGTCCTCTCACCTGTTCTCTCCTTTCTCTTCCTTTTCCTCTCATTATTCTTGTTTCTTTTTATTTACTTGTTCTTTCGTACCTCGTTATCTTTTCTCTCATTCCTCGTGTTTTCTCTTTCTTTTCACATTTCTCCTCTTCTTGTTCTCATCTTCTCTCTCAATACTCCTACTTTCTCTCTCCTTGCTCTTACCCTTTCTTTCTTTCCTCTTACCTTTTCTTTCCTACATTTTCTCTCCCATCCCTTACCCTTCCTTTCCTTTCTCTCCTTATTTCTCTCATTCTTCTCCCCTTTTCTCGACCTCTTATCTTTTCTCTCTTTCCTCTTACCTATTCTTCCTTTCTTCTTACGTTTCTTTCCTTAATGTTACCCTTTCTTTCCTTTCTCACCTCATTTCTCTCATTCTTCTCCCCTTTTCTCGACCTCTTACCTTTTCTCTCTTTCCACTTGCCTCTTTTTTCCTTCCTCTTACGTTTCTTTCCTTAATATTACCATTTCTTTCCTTTCTGTTACCTTCTTTCTCCTGTCTTACCCCATTGTTTTCGTCTTTATCTTACCTTCTTTCTTTTCTATTCCTTTTTATATATTTCCTTTCACCTTTTTGTTTCCTCTTGCATCTTCTTTCCTTTCCCATGCCTTTTCTCCTCATTCTCTTTACTTTTTTTCAAGTTCACTCTCTTCCCATCCTCTTCCCTCTCTTCATCTCGTGCTGCCTCTCTTGTTTTCAGTTTTCTCCCCTTCTCTTTCCCCTTTTTTGTTCTTTACTTACCATTTAGGATGTTTTCTCTTTCCTCTTGTATTCGTCACTTCTCTTCCTTCTCATATTTGATCATCTTTTTCCCCTCGTCTCTCTCTCTCTCTCCCAATCCCTTCGTTTGTTTTTGCATCCATTTCCTCCCTCCCTCCCTCCCTCCCTCCCTCCCTTCTTCTTCCTTTCACATCCCTTTTTCCTTTCCATCCACTTTAACCCTTCCCCACTTCCCCCCAACCCTCCCTCTCCTCTCCTCACTCTTCATTTTCTCCTTCCCTTCCCTCCCATTTTCTCCCTTCTTCCCTCTCCTCCCGCCTGCCGCACCCCTGTGCTTCCCCTTCTGGCAGAGTGGGCCCGTCGCGTGTGGCGCCTGCCTTCCCCTCGAGACCTCCTCCCTCCGTCCCTCTGCTTGCACCAGCAGCCCATACCTGGTGCCCTCCTTGCTAGCGGCCCCTGCGCGCATTTATCCCATTGTTACTTTATTTTGTTGCTATGTTTTCCTTTTTTCTTTCCTTTTGCACCTCCCACTCCCTACACCTCTCCCTATATTCCTCCTTTTTCTTCACCTGTTTCCTTTCTGTTTCTCTTCCTCTTCCCTTCTTCCTGCTCCGCTGCGTATTTTACCTCCGCCTCCATCTCCTGCTCCTCCAGGTTATCCCAGTCCAACACCTCACATCTCGTCGGCTGGAGGGGAAGTGTGAGACGGGGGGGAGGGGAGGGCTTGCTATGCTGGGGGTGTCTGTTGCGGCGCGGCGCACCCCGGCCCCACATGAGGCGAGCGACCTCAGCCCCTCCCCGCCTACAATGCAATGCAAGTAGCGACTCAGCAGGAGCTGCAGCAGCAGTAGTAGCAGTAACAACAGCAACAGCTGGAACAGCAGCATCGATTTCTCCCAAATGCATGGTCGGCCGATGTCGTCTTCCGTCTTTTTTTCTTTCTTCGGTCGGTGCGCTCTTTCTTTTGTTTTTTGTCTTTCTCTTTCTTCCTCTTGTATCTCCCCCTCCCCTCACTTCTTTATCCCTCTCCCTCTCCTTCCTCAGCCTCATCTTGTCTGTTCAGTGAACTTAGATTTCTTTCCGTGGCTCTTGTGGTTTCCTCAGGGTGCAGTGCTGCTCCTGCTGGTGGTCGTGGTGGAGGCGATGTTCAGCGGAGTTTCCCCCCGTCGGCATCACCGCCTCTCGCTGTCCTGGCGTACCACATGGCGACGTACAGTAGTGTGTAACATGCGACTGTGTTACGGGAGTCGCCGAAACAGTTGCTTCACTATTGGTGGTGTGCCCGGGGGAGGGGTGGACGTATCTCGTTTGTTTGTTGATATTTAACAATTATTTATTTTCTGATGTATATTTCAGGTGCATGTTATGGCTTTATATGAAAACGATAGAGCCGAAAGTCTAAATATGTTTTTTTTTCATTGTGATGCACGTACAAAGAATCGAATTCATTATGTCAGTGACTGACATATAATGATGTACCCATTCTTACTTCACCACCAGACGTTTATATTCTGCCAAAGAGCTGGTCCGGTCTGAAAACCGACCATAGTTAACGTTTGTCATCCATTGATAAACGTTTGGATTCTGTTCCATGATCAGCCTTAAGGAACTTGCTTCTAACGACTTGACGAATTTATTCAGCTGAAAGGTGGTCACAAACTGAAGGAGTTGAGTTAGACGCCTCAGGGAGGGAGGAGGAGGAAGAAGAAGAAGAGGGAGAAGCCTTGGTAGAGGAGGTGAGCATCGAGTAATTATTATCTTTAAGACAAAGCTAACTGCAGTCACCATAAAAGCCCAAATTCGCCGACGGACGCTAAAGGATAAGGAAGGTGGAGCCACGAGAGGAAAAACACACACACACACACACACACACACACACACACACACACACACACACACACACACACACACACACACACACACACACACACACACACACACACACACAGCGATGAACACAAAACAAACCCATGTCAATAGGCGAGCGTGCAGGCAGACCTCCACAAGAGTCCAATGCACGTGTATATGCGTACGAGGGCGTGTGTGCGTGCGTGCGTGCGTGCATGCGTCGGTTCCCGCAGACGGGCAATAACCCCGCTGCGGAGCCCGAGACCGCATCGCGCCGGGAGAGACCGACTTAAAGGGACGGGAGCCCGGCGGGAGGAGGAGGAGGAGGAGGAGTCGCCGGTGTCCGGTCTTCCTTTTTTCTTCAAGGCCTCACAAGGCTGCAAACCTCGATAAAGTTCGCAATAGCAATAATGATTGGCGGATCTATGGAGAAGCAGATCCTATGAGTTCTTAGATAAACGAATATGAGAAGTAACTTTCCGAAAAAGAGAGACCTAGATGCATGCTGTATTTTTTATAGATTATTAGTGAATTATATTGAATCAATATGTATACACTCGAAAGTACTGTCGTCAATTCTAAATTCAAACATCTGTATATAATTTACACATACCGTTGCATTAATAGAATTTCATTGATTTCTCCCTCCCTCCCTCCTTCCCTCCTTCCCTCCTTCCCTCCCCCCTGTAGGACAGTTAATCAGTTGAAAGTTGTATTGCCTTTTCTAAAAGGGAACTTTCCTTTGCATAGTATAAGGGATCCTCCATATTGACTGGCCATCTTCAAATGATTTGGTCAAAATTGACCTCGTCATGCTGACACCGAATATCCTAGAAAAGGTTTGTATGAAACTCTTGGTTGATATTGGAAGCTCGGGAGAGGTCGTGGTTGATGGTCTGGAAAGGAAACATTGGTATCATTAAGAAGCTCCGACAATGGGACTCGAACCCTTGCATGTGCGACTGCTTACCACAAAGCAGTAACGTTACCACTGTACTAAAATTGACCGTACAAAAGAAACGTTCTGCAGATCTCCTTTTGTACTGTGAAGTTTGGTGCAATGGTAACGTTCTTGCTTTGAGGTAAACAGTCGCACATGCAAGAGTTCGAGTCCCATTTGCGGAGCTTCTTAATCCATTTGTCGAAACTTCACATTGCCATCATTGTTGACAAGAAAGGAAGAATTGAGAACATCATTATTGTCTACAAATTTTGACCACGTGAAAGTCCCATGAGGACAGAGGGAGACTTTTTGTTTCGTTTATACCTCGAGTACTTGTTCAGACTCTCATCACCTCCTCTCCGCAGCGCAGTTTTTCCACCTTGGCTGAATAAAACGTCCTAACGACAGCCAGAATAAAAGTGTCGCAAGGAAAAGGTGTGCACCCTTTCGCTACGGAGGGTTTTCCTTTGGATGAAGAGAATCGCCCAGTTGCAGCCAAAATACATTCTGAACTCGTAAAACACGCCGACGAGGTATTAAAGCAAGTGGAAGTTAGTTGGAAATTATGCGTTTGTCCGCATGTGCGAGTACGTGACTTTAATAGTATTTGCTTCTTTTTTTTATGTTTCGAAGTTTGATAGATCGACGATGATGAAATCTCGAAGTTAATTGAACCTTAAGACGCTGTTTTTTCAGCACAAGCTTGCCTGTGCTGTAGATACACATACCCAGATGTGGGCATGTACGTGCGTGCACAGAGAATTCCTTTCCGATCATATACACATACACGATCGCGCCCGCGAAAACACACATACACACACGCGCGCGCTCCCGCGCACAGGCACAAACGTACACATAGTTTGAATGCCCTTTGGGTCAAGTAAAACGTGGAAATATGGTACTTTCTATTTTCCCTTCCGAGAGGATGCCACGGAGATGAATGAAATGGGCTGGCGGCGTTCCGGAGGGGATGCTCATCAACATATGGTTATGACTCCATCACTCCTGAGAAATCATATGGAGATGAATAGAATAGTCAGGCGGCAATCACAATATAAATAAAAATTACCACCCTGTACACAAGGGGTTGAACTAAGGCTTGTATGGTGAGTGAAGCGGTTTGGTGGGTCTTCTGTTGCGCGTCACCAACCCACCACTCCTGGGAGGACAGTGGCGCGCGTCAAGTGCTTCGCGCGAATCAATTTGAGTGTGTTGCGGTGACCGCCAGGGTGAGTTCCCCACGATTTGACGCGCTGTGTGACGGGGCCTTAAGGCCCCCAGGCAGAGGCGTACAGAGAAATCCCTCCTACGAGGAACAAGGGCCATATTAGCAGGTCTACGTTTAGGGCACTATCCAGCCTTGAAATAAAACCAACATAGAATAGGTCTGACCACAGACGTTAATAACCCTTGATGCCGTAGTCTTCATAAAGAAGATCCCGAACATCTTCTTTTACATTGCACTTCTGTAGCCGTACCCAAACAACAACACAATGTCTCTTCCGTGAATAATGTGTAGGCTATTCCGGTCACATGGGAACTGTGGGAGATACTTCAGGCAATGGATTGATCGATTGCCCTTTGATGTTTCCACAAACAAACCAGTTGAGTGACCCAGGCATCATGATGGCAAGTTGTCCTTATGATCGACATTGTAGTGAAATGTTAGATTGAAAGTATTAAACGTGTTTGGTGATTGATTGTTATGGATTTTGAACAGTTCTCATGGAAATCTCATTAGTAGTTGTTGCTAAAGGTTTGATAGCATTTTGATATATTAGTCCACGACTGTGACTCTCCCAAAGATGATTAAAATCATCTGCCGCAGAGTAGTGAAATGGTCAGTACAAAAGCGTTTTAGTAATAGAAATAAGTAACTGTGAAATGTTTTGTCTACACTCACGCACGGTAAAACACACACACACACACACACACACACACACACACACACACACACACACACACACACACACACACACACACACACACACACACACATGCTTTTCGCTGGACGCAGGAGATGTGTTAAGCGAAGATTATGCAAGACCACAAAAGTGGTATTCGTGATGCGTATCTGACTGCGGCAATTGTTGCCCAAAAGCTATTTTGTCCAGGCGGATTACGGCTGTTCACAGCTCAGTCGTGTGGAAAGCAATGTTCCTTGGCATTAGTGGGTGGGAGAACGCAAGTAAGGTTTCATTGGCTCGACTGTACTTGGTGCCCATATATGTAACACACACACACACACACACACACACACACACACACACACACACACACACACACACACACACACACACACACACACACACACACACACACATATATATATATATATATATATGTACATATACATATATATGTTTATATATATACATACATATATATATGTATATATATATATATTTATATATATATGACACACAGGAAACCCACAGTCGGTGAAAAAAAACTTCGAATGAAAAAGACGATATTTCGGCTATCAACTGTAGCCCTCTTCCGGAAAGTACCTTCCTGAAGAGGGCTACAGTTGATAGCCGAAATATAGAATCTCCTTTCATTCGAAGTTTATTTTCTCCGACTTTGGGTTTCCTGTGTGTCATTTACAAATGTGCTACTAAATTTCTGTTTAGAAGTTATATATATATATATATATATATATATATATATATATATATATATATATATATACACACACACACGTACACGACACACATACATACACACGCACGCGCGCTCACACGCACTCATTTCTGTATACGGTAGATATAGTCATGAGGAGAAAAATTTAATTTCGGAACAACTTTCTCTTCCACAAGTGACGATATATCCTAGTCATTAGCTATCAGTCGTACATTGTACTTTGCCAAAAGTAATTATATATGACATGCCAACTACAAAACTGATCAGTACAATAACAACAGACATGTGCGATTGTGTATGCGTCATATCGAGCGCTATGTCACAATCACAGTCTTCACTGACGCAACACGATTCGCATTGATGCAAATGGTATTTGTTGTGTCGTGGCAGTGACCTCTGCTCTGAAGGCGAGGATCCGGTGCCACGCTGCCTTCTGCTGCTGCTGCCGGCAAGGGGGTGGGCCGCCGGCCTAGGAGACGTCTGGGCAGGGTGCCAAAGCCGGGTGCTTTGACAGTGCCGGCCGGCCGTCTGGCGGGCATGCACCGTGCACACAGGCTGTTTTTCACCATCACTGACGGCTTTCTTATCTTCCTATCAGTTTTGTTTATGTTTTCATAGGTTGTGGGGCTGCTAGGTTGTTGCCTGCAAGTGTTATCTGGTCCTTTGTGTTGTGGTTTGTGCCTGGGAAGTTGTTTTCTTTTTCTCTCTATTGATGCAGAAGAGTGTCTTACCTCAGGAATGTACATGACATACAGGGAGTAGGTCACATTCTCTTTCTCTCTCTCTCTCTTTCTCTCTCTCTCTCTCTCTCTCTCTCTCTCTCTCTCTCTCTCTCTCTCTGTGTGTGTCTACGTGCATGCGTACATTTGTGTCAGGAAGCGGACAGTTTTTCCACATAGGGCACATCCAACTCGTGTGTTTCCAAAGCCATTAGGTTTTTTCATGCAATTGTTCTATATCTGACCTTCTAACACGTGTGTGTGTGTATGTGTGTGTGTGGGGGGGGGTCCTCCATAATGGTGAGAATTTCTCGTCATTTCCACATCGTATCGTTCATGTTCGCTTGGTGCCCTGACCCCAGGGCGCCCACCCCCGAGCCGTTTGTGCTTGCCTGGCCTTGCCTCCTTCGTGTTTGCGACTCCATGTTGCGTCACTTCGAGCTCCATGATGGTCGTGCCATCCCAAGCCAGTTTATATCAAGGAGCTCTTTTTTATTTTTATTTGTTTATTTATTTGTTTATTTTGCATGCACCATCGGTAGTTCCAGGGTGATGTAATATTATTGTTATTATTATTATTTATTGTTATTAATGTAAAGGTGGGACTTCGCCAGGGATGTGCTATATCGCCTTGGCTGTTTAATTCATACATGGATGGGGTGGTGCGAGAGGTAAACGCAAGGGTAATGGGCCGGGATTGAAGATGGTTAAAGAAAGTGGAGAAAAGTGGGAGATAAGCCAGTTGTTGTTTGCAGACGACACTGCCCTTGTGTCAGGATCAGAGGAGGGATTGAGGAAGTTAGTGGCAGAGTTTGGGAAGGTGTACAAAAGAAGCAATTTGAAGATAAATGTGGGTACAAGTAAGGTGATGAGATGTACAAGGGGAGAAGGTGGCAGCAAATTGGAAGTATTAAGGGATAGAGACTGGAGGAAGTGGATAGCTTTAGATACATGGGTGCGAATGTGGTGGGAAAGGGAGGAGTGGAGGTGGAGGTAGAATGTAGATTGAGGGATTAAAAAGTGTAATGAAAAATAGACATTTGGGAATGGATAATAAGAGGAGACTGTATGAAAGGATTGTGCCGACAGCATTGAATAGCGCAGTAACAT
The DNA here is from genome assembly GCF_046742065.1 of Oratosquilla oratoria. Classification (NCBI taxonomy): domain Eukaryota; kingdom Metazoa; phylum Arthropoda; class Malacostraca; order Stomatopoda; family Squillidae; genus Oratosquilla; species Oratosquilla oratoria. Next base: position 10,337,085 of record NC_134801.1, read on the forward strand.
GGAACATAAAAGAGGAGTTTGAATGTGTTTGAGATGAGGTGCCTGAGAAGTACGATACGGGTTACTAGGCTGGGTAGAGTGAGAAACGTGGAAGTAAGGAGGAGAGCGGGGTGGAAAGGAAGTTGGGAGATAGGGTTGATGAAAGAGTATTGGGATGGTTTGGACACATGGAAAGAATGAGTGAATAAAGACTAGTAAAAGAAGTGTGGAAGCCAGAGGTAGAAGGAGTGAACATGAGGGGGCGACCAATGATGAGATGGATGGGGAGAAGATAGAAGATAGGGGTGAGTGGAGAATGTTTGTGTATGGATGATGCCGTGATGTATGGGAGTGGGTGGAGGATGGGGGGGTAGGGAGAATGTGTGAATGATATTTTGACGCAGCCCGAAGGTATTTCTCCCTGTCTTCTCTTTTTCTGCATGAAGGGACAGAGAGGGAGGAGGGGTCGCCGATTAAATGAAGCGGCCTTGTTGTGGATGTGC
>NC_134801.1:10340066-10342566 GCF_046742065.1 Oratosquilla oratoria
GCGGGGAGGAATTTTGAAAAGGGATATCACTGATCAGTATAAGGGAGAACCAAAAATGTTCTTAGTTTCATTGAGGCGCGGGGAAGGAATCCTCACGTCAATAATGGAGGTTGAATTTGTGGAGGAAGCAGCAGCTCAGGCCGAAACAATGAATCAGATTGATCAATCTGTTTTCATCAGGAAGAGTGTTGTTGTAGATGAAGGAATTGTGTGCGATAACGGTGGGTCAGAGGTTATAACCGTGTAAGAAAGTGGAATCACTCTTCCAATGGCGGGGTACGACGAGAGCCTCAGGCCCCGATTTGGATCTCTCTATGCGGGGAGCAAATGGCAGAGGCACAGTCTCTTTGTTTGTTCTCTTAAAGAAATACTGTCGCACGATTGGAAGAGGACTTGGCACTGAATTGTAGACCGGTGTTCCTGACCAGCACGATAGTGAAATTATGCGAGAGAATCGTAAAAGCCCGGTAGGTGAAATAACTTGAAAAGGTGAATGTTTTGACCGACAAGTAATTCGGCTTCAGATCCGGAGGTATATATTTACCAAACCTTGTAAGCTTTTATTCACCGGTGACGTTCTACAAGAGAGAGGGAGGAATGGATGGATTGCATATACCTAACCTTCGACAAAGTTTTACATTCAACTATTATGGGACTTCCACTGCGACACTGCTTCTGACCCAGGGCAGTGGACAAAGTGCAGGGATGACCCGTCATCCAGGAGGTGCTCAGATAAGAGGGAGGGTGGAGGGGTGTGGAGTGTATTCAGGGATGGAATGGGTGGAAATGATTTTATTCCCTTTTTGGCTACCTCCCTTGTAAGGGGGAAAAAGCCTTGGTATGTGTATGTATGTATGTATTATGGGACTTGGGAAACATAAGAGAAATGCGAGGTAAACGACTTGGATGATTAAAAGGTAGGTAGACGAGGAAGGTAGTACATACATACATACATATACCAAGGCTTTTTCCCCCTTACAAGGGAGGTAGCCAAAAAGGAAAAGGCATAAAATCATTCCCACCCATTCCATCCCTGAATACACTCCACACCCCTCCACCCTCCCTCTCATCTTAGCACCTCCTGGATGACGGGTCATCCCTGCACCTTGTCCACTGCCCTGGGTCAGAAGCAGTGTCGCAAGACACAGCACATCCACAGCAAGCCCGCTTCATTAAATCGGCGACCCCCCTCTCCGTCCCCCCATGCATAAAGGAGAAGACGGGGAGAAATCCCTTCGGGCTGCGTCAAAATTTGCTCACACATACTACCTCACCCCCCATCCCCCCGCCCATTCCACCTCATGCATCACAACATCATCCATATACAACCATTCTCCATTCACCCCTGTCTTCTGTCCTCTCCCGTCCTTCCTCAACAGACATTCCCCTCTTCCCGAAAGCCCCCTTCACCCCATCCATAAAATGAAATATATGTCATACATATAAGCCTACAGCCATTCACCCCTGTCTTCTGTCCTCTCCCGTCCTTCCTCAACAGACATTCCCCTCTTCCCGAAAGCCCCCTTCACCCCATCCATAAAATGAAATATATGTCATACATATAAGCCTACAGCCAAAAACAGAAAATGGATTTCAGTGCTAAAGATATGCGCAAATATTTGAAATGGGTACTAGCTCAAGAGGAACATCGCAGAATTATTCAATGGAAAACGAGGGAATTACAAATACAAAAGCGAAAAAGGAGAAAGCTCTGGGAGTATTGGTACGGGGTCATCTGTCACTTTAGATTTGCAATTAAAATTATGGAGAAGACATTCCGACTGCTGAAATAAAGATAAAACATAATGATGACCTCTCACTACGTGGGTCAAGAGATAGTGAAAAAAAAAAAACATAAAAACACGTCTCCGTCCAAGATTGCAGTATGTAACAGTGATATGGTCTGCACACAAAGTGAAAGGCACAGGTACGATTGAAATAATACAAAAGAGCAGTAATCAAGATGATCTCCAGCCTTGCAGACAAGTCAAACGAGGAGAAACTGGAATCACTAGACCTGCCATCGAAGGACAGACAGGATCTCTTGATCTGGGAAAGGAGAAGATCAAAAAGTCATGATCACAATCTAAAAAGACCGCAAGACTGAAGAATATGAAAATATAGTTTTCAGTACAAATGCGTAAACTCTTTTTCCTCTTCTTCCTCTGCTGTCTCTTCTTTCTCGATTAAATTTATTCTTCCATACTCTTTCTCTCTTTTCTCTGTTACCTTTGTCTCTTCTCTCCTTTAGTTTCTCGTTTCTTTCTCTGCACTTTCTCTTCTCACTTTCTTTTTCCTCCCCGTTTCCTTTTGTCTTTCTTTGCTCTCTTCCAATTATCTCTTTTCCTCATACATTTTCTCTTGCCTCGTTCGTTTTTTCTCTCCCTCTTCCCTTTCCCCCCCCCCTCTCTCTCTCTCTCTCTCTCTCTCTCTCTCTCTCTCTCTCTCTCTCTCCCTCTCTCTCTCCCTCTCCCTCTCTCCCTCCCTCCCTCTCTCCCTC
>NC_134801.1:10347566-10365066 GCF_046742065.1 Oratosquilla oratoria
GCAGTTATCCCGAGTTCATGTACATCTGTGCATATTAGCTCATCGCCGTTGGGATTCGCGTACCATTTTCACTACCGAATGGCTTCCTGCCCAAACACACAAGACACACACAAGACACACACACACACACACACACACACACACACACACACACACACACACACACACACACACACACACACACACACACACACACACACACACACATACACACACACACACACACTCTCTCTCTCTCTCTCTCTCTCTCTCTCTCTCTCTCTCTCTCACACTTGTGGGTGGGTGTCTCATTTTAGGTTCAGTATCACCATTACTTGCTTGAAGTAGCTGGTCAGGGATACCGTAAGGTGCAGGTTATTGGTATGACTAGTTTCGTGATTGGCAATGTAGAAATGATTATTTTTAACGGTTACCTGCTGGCGGATGGGATGGAAAGTACCTTCACCGGAGACTAGTCAGAAGGTTGAGAGAGAAGATAGAGAAGTTTGCAGGAGTAGTGTAGTAGAGGGGTGGTGCAATAGTGTACTCGTGGAAGAGGGCTAGAAAGGACTTTGTTCAACAGTGGACTCCAAATAACTTATAATGGCGATGACCGAAGTAATTTTAGTCCCAAGAAGAATAAGAGAGTTATGTTCAACAAAGTTCAAAGTAAAACAAGTATAATGATATTCACTTTACGTTTCTAATCAAATTTCTTAGAATTTAGAAGTATGTTGTTATTGATACCAAATCCTAAAATTGACTTAACATAGTAAAATAAATACATTAATTAATAAATTAATAAATTAATGAAAAGACGTGTTTCGCCATACCCGTAATGTTGACTGGCGATTCTATTCAGGGAACAAGTAAATTTACTTACAAGCATCTCTCGAATACGACACGTGCCGCTTTGAACTGGATAAAATGTTATGACGAAATACAGAAAATCCTCTTTTTATTCGTGTCTGCAGATAGAACGCTCTAGCCTGGAGCTACTGTTTAAGAATGTAGTGTCTTGATTTTTTAAGAGTCTCTTGCTAAGAAATTTTCTCTTCATGTTTCTTTTCATTGTTTTTATCTTTTTATTTATATATCATTTATTTATTTTTTTATCGGGGTTGCTTTTACATACGAACGGCATGTCAAGCTACTACTTCTAAGGTCTTCTGTCGATATGCTCTTTCTTTGTAATCACATTTTAGTCTTATAACCCATTTGAGAGTTGTTTCTGGGATATTGTTATTAAGCATACCGTCCTATCCTTGTGGTCTGACCATGTAAAGCCGTGTGAATAGGAGTTCGCAGAAAGACACGGCGAAAAGAATGTGGTCATGTAATGTCTATATAACTGGGCCACCTCGCCTCCAAATTTACTTCGGCACGGAACGCTCCGGGCGCATGCATATCCTAATATCGCTATACATAAGTCGAGTCATATCCCGTTTAAATTTGTAGTTCAGTTCATCACGTAACCCATTGCTCTCGTTAAAAATTTGCCACGTAATTAAAAAGTACAACTGTAACTCTAGTTCTAAATACCGAGTGTATTCTTCATTAGCCTTGTATCATCTCACCATGAGTAAAAGTAAAGCTTGCGTCTCCTGCCCTTCTTCGTTCACCGCCCTCGCTGACTCTACTGTCACCGCGATCTGTGAGAACGACCCACCCGACTTTCTCCTTGGCAAATATCCTTCATGGCCACAATTCGCACCGCAAATCGTCGACATCCTGGTCGCCGTGGTCGAAGCGAATTCAGGCACAGTCCAGTCCCGCATTTGCGTTGTTGTTTGTGATCCCATAAACAGCGGCTGTTGCAGTAACATTCCCGCATACAGTTATCGCCGTGTTGGCTTCGTAAACAAGGTTCGATCGAGCTACAAGTAAATTGGCATAAAAACATGGCCTCCAGACTGCCGGTGACTCGTGCATTTTACACTCGGTAGCGTCAAATATTTTATTTTGTTTTTAGTTATTATTCTTTTATTTATTCTTATCTTATTTATGGTATTCATTTTGTTTTACTTATTGTTTACGAACTGAAGACATCAAAAGAATAAAACTACTTGTAATACACACCATTGGTTCATACCAGATGTTTGCATTCAGCTCTGTGGGGAATGTTTTGAGACCGCCATCCTGCGAGACACATCACCGGTTGGCAGCTGGCAACTCTAGTTAAGGGGAGGGGAGAGTGGGTGGGGGAGGGGCACCTGACGCTGAAATGGGTAACTTTGTGATAAATCTGACATGCGGTACAAGCTGGCGTCAGTGGGCATATGGGCCAGCCTACGTATATGACATATACCTACTTCCCAACCCCGCATTGTGTATTGACCCCTAAATGTTTATTTATTATTATTATTATTATTATTGTCATTATTATTATTATCATTATTATTATTATTATTATTATTATTATTATTGTTATTATTATTATCATCGTTATTATTATTATTATTATTATTGTTGTTGTTGGTGGTGGTGGTGTTAGGTTAGGAGGGTTAGTGGTATCTCTACGGACCAGAGTCACGCAATTTTATTTTAGGGTGAGTAATTTCTACTCAAGAATATTGATCATTGTTTGACTTTTAGTATTCCTCCGTTTTGCCTCCATCGTTTAATACTGTATGCCTTTTACTACCTCCTCTATGACTTCACCTCTTCGGCGGTGCGATATTATCCCCAAAGACTAAAAACGCCGCTCATTATCAATCAAATACCAATACCTACTTTCCAGTTTGTGTGTGTGTGTGTGTGTGTGTGTGTGTTTTGATATACGAGCATAAATCCTGGATAGAGCCTCAGGGTATATCTCGTTCCCAAAACCCATTTCCGTCTCTGGTGGGGAGAGGGGTGAAGAGAATGGGATGCGTCCTGTGAACGGAATGGGTCATTACTCAACATCTTCAGGGGGGATAGAGAGAGAGAGAGAGAGAGAGAGAGAGAGAGAGAGAGAGAGGCGCGCCTCCAGATGTTTCTCTTCACTTGAGCGGCTGGCCGGAACCGATGGTGATGAGTGACGGTATCGCCACTTGTGACGGACATAACGAGCGGACACACTTGGCAGTTTTTGTTCATCCAGAGATGATAGCCTCGGCGAGTATGTGACTTTGCCGACGTTGCTACGTGTAACTGGCAAATGAAGACAACAGTATCGCCGTCGGTATGGTGGTCTGCTGGAAATAACAAACAATATTATATTGTGCCTATTTTATCCCAACCTAAAATAATACGACCAAATTGATTTGACCCGACCTGACCTATCAACCTTTAGTTAGGCCTCGGGAGAAAAAAAAACAACAACTAGAAATGGCGGCAGTATCGGCGATGTAGTCCCAATTGCTGAAGCCGTGATGTTACTGCCGCCGTTACCCCCCCCCCCAGGAGGGCGTCACCACTCGGCGTCAGGCGATTTTGTTCAGATCTGTGGCGGCGGCGGCGGCTGCTGCCTCTAGGATCCAAGACAATTTGAGATTTCCATCCACTTACGGTTTGGCGGATCACGCACACCCGAGTAAAGTAAAATAGAATAAGAAGTTGAATGACATGGAAGGGGGTATTCTCTTCCTTTCGTAGCACTCTCCCTATTAGATCCCGGTCGATCCTCATGAGGATTTCGTTCAGCTGAGGAGGGCGGACCTCGGTGGGGCACATGGGCTTTCGATTTGTCGAGACTTCAGGTCTGGTGACATCTATCGTTTGCATTTTGCTCACCCTCAGCGAGATCAAGGGTCTGTTGCTGGATGAATAGACAATTAACAACAAGAACAAGACAGCCGTCCTTGGAGCAGGGCTTCATCAGCGAGGGCCCTGTTGTGGCCAAGGGTTGCGTGGTTCCCAGGCCCAGGCCGTCACCTTCCTTGTAAAAAAGGTCGCCACAAAGGACCACAATTGCGAGTAACTGGCGTAGAATAATTACGGATAATAATCGACATGGAACTATGGATGGCCGACTTAGGACAAAATAATGCGGACAACCGATGTGCTCCGCGGAGTAGCAGGAGAGTAAAGCACAATAGAACACTGATGTTCTGCTGAATGTTCTCAATGAAAAAACTTTATTCGAATATTTTAACGGAACCCACCTGATGCCATGACTCTACCAAAGGTCTGGATGTCCCGGCGTGCGTGTATGTCTCTCTCTCTCTCTCTCTCTCTCTCTCTCTCTCTCTCTCTCTCTTTCTCTCTTTCTTCCTCTCTCTCAGCGGCAGAAGTTCATGCAAGTTCTCTGGTCAGCAGCAGAGTCATGGATGTCATCTCTCCCAATATATGATGCGACTATGATAAACATATCTGTTAAATGTAACTGTAGTTAGGTTTCACCGACTCATGCTTATAACAGTTACGTGCCCTAGGACATGTAACTGCTGTTACAAATAATGACATGTATCTGTTACAGACCATTTTACAGTTATGAGTAATCGATCTATAAGATTTACGGGTATCCGAAATATAACAGACACAGATAACACTCATGGATGTTCATAATTAGTTGCTGATATTAATCGATACGTAGCAAGTACAGATTATAATCGGCGTATGACAACTATGTTTAACTGGTGTGCTTGTGTTTTCGTGGCCAACGCATATTCCCCGTCGCTAGTCAAGTAGTCTGGAGAGGAAATGTACCTTTACAAGGCGCCGACGGGGTTCACAGAGATGAATGGAATAGACTGGGGGCGGTCAGAACGGGAGGAAGAGTGCCACTTGGTACGGAAGGAATTAGAGGCTGCAACACTAGCCAGGTTTTTTTTTTTTTTTTTTTTTTTTTTTTTTGGTCTGCCTGTCAATCAAAATGCAAATAACATTAGGATTTTCATTTGGATAATATGTTTGGGTCTCCGCCGTCGGTACAGCTGGAAAACACTTAAGTGTCAGAATTTTGGTGTCGCAAACACCAATTTTGTCTTATTTTTCGAATCGTGAGGGTTCCACGCCCACGACAGATGAAGAGTCCTAAGGCGACCTCTCCGTCAGCACCAGCACCCTCTCCTCCTCCTCTCCTCCTCCTCTCCTCCTCCTCCTCCCCCTCCTCCTCCTCCTCCTCCTCCTCCTACCTCTACTCCGGCTATTCCTGCTCCAGCACTACGATGTTTACCTTCATGGCCGAGTGCCACTGGCTTCAATGGTGCCACAGCAAAACAGGTGTCATGACCACCCGGCCGGCCCAGACCGCAAATAGACCCGGACGGGGTGACGACGACGACGACGACGACGAGCCATGCCATCCTGCCGGCACCCGGTGCCACCTTCCAGAATAACTGGAGTGTGTAGATCCTCGCGGTGACTGGCACCACTCACCTTTCAGATAACAGCAGTGACATCAAAACCACCGCTATCATCATCATCACTGCCATCACCACCACCACCATCACTACCACCACACTCATTGTCATCGTCATTATCATCACATCATTACCGCCGCCACAACAACCACAAGCCCAACCACCATCCACCTCTGGATAATTCAGTTTAGGGTCCATGTTTCTCTTTGTGAAGGTCTAACCCCCCGCCCCCTCCCCCGTCTCCTCCTAGAGTCCAATGGAACTCATCCAGGTGAAGAAACCAGGACGTGGGGCATCTTGAGTTGGCAATGTCCATCTGTTTGTCTGGCAGGAGCTGACGAAATGGTGGGTCCACCAAAGGAGAAGGGGGTGGATGTACAGTTGAGCGTTGGATTGGAAGCGATGAGGGTCAGAGCTCGAGTCCCATTCACTGGCGCTGGAGGACAATCGCCACGAGAGGGTCAGTGTCCTCTGACGTCATACGCGCCTCCCATTATGACGTAACCCCCCCCATTACGTAATATGTGAAGAGAGAGAGAGAGAGAGATCAGGGTTAGTGAATGTGAAAGGGTGAGGTGGAGACAGGAGAAAGCGAGTGGTGGAGGGAGGGAGAAAGCGAGGGTTGGTGTAGGGTATGGTTGTTTTGGTAGCAAGTGGGAGAAGGGAAGATAACACCGTTACAAGGGAGAAGTTGTTCCGGCTGGAGAGAAGGTAGACGAGATTTGAAAATTTGAGATTTTTATATGGACACATTGAGGATCCTTCCTGGGTGAAGTGTGCGCCACTGGTACAGTTACAGGATAAATATTTACACAGGAAGAGAGAGAGAGAGAGACAGAGAGAGAGGAAATATTTCATGCATGAGAGCAGAGAGAGTTCGGTGTGGTGGTGGTCAAGCGAGAAGGCGGGGGGCATTGTACGCGCAGCAACATTTGCCGGCGATTGTTTACCAACGCGGACCAGGACGACTCGCAGGTCGAGCAGGACGCCGCGGCGGCGACGGGCTCCCAGAGCCAACCAGAAAGATGAAGGACCTGCAGCCATAGAAATTAAGTGGGATGCCACACAACTGAATAGAAAGGTCTGGTGGCATCCACAATCATAGTGAAAGTGTTACCCCGTACGAGGGGGTGGGGGGCGGTGAGTAGAGATGGGTTAAATGACGCTTAATTCTCATGGAGATTGGCGATGATACATGTTTGCAAAGAATCACCAGAAGTGGAGCGTTAGAGAGGAGTGATTATATATATATATGTATATATATATATATATATATGTGTGTATATATATTGTGTGTGTGTGTGTGTGTGTGTGTGTGTGTGTGTGTGTGTGTTTTGATAATAATGATAGTTGTTGCCTCGAGTTTCACTTGTTGGACAACCCGCAGCCCAACACTGACTGGCAGCGGTCCTAAGCGCGCCCGCACACTCTCTGGAAAGAAACTTTGGAATGCTGTTTGTGCTGTAATGGTGTGGAATTGTTTCTGTCCCACCGGCTGAAAGTAATAAGAGGAGAGGATCTTTCTGCAGTTGCCAGCTGTCCATGTGTAAAATGGTGTAATAAGTACAGTTGAAATTGGTACAGGAGAGATCTTGGGGCCAGCCTGGAAACCGTGTGTCAGCCCCGCAGGACTGCATCTAACGGGGGAAGGGGGGGATAAGGGCGTTGACAGGTTTCGAAAATGGGCAACTTCGCTCTTGATTTTTCAGTTTCATCACATGCAGGTACCCGTCACTGGTCCCCATATGTATAATATGCACACAAAGCGAATAACAACAGGGAATTTTACACCTATGTTAGGGTATCAAACTAGATTCATTATTGACTTTGTTGGGTTCTTCAATCAGGCTAGGTTTTCTATTTGGGTTAGGTACTTCTACCGCGTTAGGTCCTCAAACTGGATCAAGATTGTGGCATCAAATACTACACAGGGATGCCAATGATTCAGTTGAGAGTGAAGAGGATTGGTTGGTGAGGGATGCAAAAGGCCATGAGCGGAGTCATTGAAGTAACAAGTAAAAATATACACAAATAGAAAAAGTAAAAAATGCGAATTCATGACGTGGCACTTCTAGAGAGTGAGAAGAATTCTACTAGTAAATATGCGCAACATCATAACAATAACCTGTTCGAGCCGGTGGTGTAGGTGTGACTGGGAAATAGAGGGCCGGTTGTGAGTTGGGCCTTGCACAAGTCATATATAATGAACTCGATAAGGGACTAACCCTTCGTGTTTGATTTCCCTTCACCTAAATAGACTTGTCACAATCAGGCTAATAGATGCTGCTATAACTTACGTGCCCCTAGCTCACCCTTTGGGTGGAAGAAATAGTCTAGAATTAGCTGGAGACCGTTGAGCACAACACGGCTTCGATTAAGTGGTTCACTGTTCCAATTTGTAATTAATTCGTCTTTGCTCGTTGTAATCCTTAAGTTATCACAGGGATAGAACAAAAAAATCCTGCAATCAAAACAGGAAAACTGTTTAAGTCTCGTTAATAACAATCGACGATGACTAGCGCTCCAAGTCAATCCATTATGAGAATGTTTGTGAGTGACAGTGCAGTATTGAACAAGGTGGTGGTGTTTACAGCTTAGTGCTTAGAATGTGTTTTAGGTAAATTGGTATCCCCCAAAAATGTCATGAGGTGTATGTATGTGCTTATATATATATATATATATATATATATATATATATATATATATATGTATATATATTTAATATACACACATACAAATGTATGATATATTTCCACGCATATATGTGTCTTGCTGCATTGCTTGTGACCCAGGCACTGGGGGTGGGATAAGGACGGCTCTTCTAACATAAAGAGGAAAGAAAAAAGGTAAAGCAAAAGGGTCTTGAATGGGTTAAGGGTACGTTCATGCCTTGTCTACCTACCTCCCCATACGAGCGAAGAAGCCTTTTGGTGTGTGTGTGTGTGTGTGTGTGTGTGTGTGTGTGTGTGTGTGTGTGTGCAGTATGTGTATTGTAAGGCTTGTCCTGGCCCCGTCCCACGACCTTTGACCCCCGAGGCCCCCCAAGGGAATGGTTCGTGGGGCCAGCCGTGTGACTCAAATACCGCCCAGCCGCGTGAGCCTCAGCCGCCAGCGTGACCTTCACAAAGCCTCTTTGAAGAAACGCACATGCAGTTCACTAGCCTAGGAGTTCGGACCTCGATGACTGACCTCGGTCAGCTACGTGGAGACGCACAAGAGACTCTTTGAGGAACTCACGTGGAGTGCCAGCATCGGTCCCAGCGATGACATGCCTAGTGCCTCGCCTGGCCACGTGAGACACAAAGCTTCTTTGAGGAACGCACATGCGGTACCAGCAACCCCCTCCTCCCATACCCTCTGTCTTCGTGAATCGGCGGCATGAGATCGTTTTGCGTCTGACTTCTCAGGCCTCGACTTTGACCTCGTACCGATTAAGAGCACGGGTCATGACCTGACCTGTGTATATACGACGGATGAAACAGACTTCGTGGCCCCAGCACTACATAACCTACCTAGACAAAAGCTACTACTCTGCATGGTAAGGGTAGAATGCCAAGGGACCCTACGTGTGGCACTCGGTCTCCCGAAATCAGTCCCACACGAACAAGTATACAGCGAAGCTGACATACTACCTCTCTGGACCCGCATCAAGAGGGATACCTGCCAGTACCTCTTCAGTTCCGCAAGAGTGTCCAATTCCACGGACGAAGAACTCTGTGAAGGATGGATCTCGGCATCCTCCCGGCGAGTTCATCCAAGTCCTGTCTGGCTCTGTTAAAAACCTGTGTCTCCGAGCCGGACTACAACCTGGTGATCGCCCCCTCACAACCAAGTATCAAGTCAACCCATTTCCTCCTTGGGCCCTCGTCCCGTATAAGGTGAAGTCGGACATACGAGGACGAGGAAAACAAACAAATTACCACCTGCTGGTCGCACACACTAGGGAATTCCTAGCGAAGGAATTCGCAGAAGAGTTCCAGGTCTACACCGATGGATCAATTCTGGAGGACGGCAACACGGGTGCGGGCGTCTACCTGGAGCCCACGGGAGAGACCATCGCCAGGAGAATAACATCCACCACTATCCTTACAGCCGAGCAAATCACCATACGGAAAGCCCTCTGTACAATCATCGCCCTCCCCTGCTCGCCGCCAATAGTCACAATCCTGACAGATTCTCGCTCAAGCCTATAAACACTCCAGAAAAGAGCTAACCACCGACATTCTTAGACTCTCGACCGAGATATCAAAACTCGGTACCCGCCTCTAATTTCAGTGAGTACCCGCGCACGTGGGTCTCGTTGAAAATAAGGAGGCCGATGAAGCAGCCAAACGGGGTTTGGTGGGGCCGCTAGCCCCCGAGGAAGGCGCCATGATCATTCTACCTACGACTGGTGATGTCTACAAGAAGATCGACGCCGCTGCACGGGAAATGTGGCGAGAAGAATATGTGAATTCTGCAGTTAGCTGAGGATGGCCCACCACAATCTGCCCTGAACCCACCCACAAAACTATATCCGCACTACCTCTGCATACCTTGGCTATGGCATCCAGAATCCGGGTTAACCACTGGCGAACCCAAGTCGCGGGTACGGCATGTACATGCGGCACGGAAATAATCCCCTTCAGACACTGTCTCTTCACCTTCCTCGTCCTGGGGCACTACTTCTCAGGAACCTCCTGGGGGATCCAACTACAGCCCTGTGCCGTCTCCGGGCAGGCACAGGGCACCTAGCACTTGCAGCCAAACTCACCTGCTCCTCCCCAGTAGGATCCCTGCTGTAACCCTTCCGCAACACAGTCCCTGCTCCTAAGAAATCCTCCCCAGTAGGACGCCTGTCGAAACCCACCTACAACTGGACTCGAAGAAACCCTTGCAATGATGATGATGATTTTTTTTTTTTTTTTTTTAATGTGAACTATGGTGGACCCCGCCGCTGGTTTGGGCGGCTACGGGACGGTACCTAAGGGCGTTGATTTCCTCGCGTGGTCTATCGAGGTGGTGGAGCAGCTCGCACCATCCTCAGCAGCGTGCTCAAGTGCCGTTGCATTGTCCGGAAAAGTTTCGCTTCTCCTGTTACCTCGCTGATGTCAGGTTGGGCCTCCCCGAGCTGCGGGACGGTCTCAAGCTGTTAGTGGCAGGGTAGTGAGTTAGGTAATGAGCGAGTGGGTGGCGGGCGGGGTGGCCACAGTGGTTGCAATCTTTGGTGGCGAAGTCCTCTCGTAGCAACTCTCTGGAGCAATAGCCCAGCCGGAGACGATGCAGCGCGACTTCTTCCGCTCTCCTTAGATCTTTGGGGCTGTCGAGGCTTTGGTAATCGGTGACCAGGGCATACCAGGCAGGCTTGTACTTGGTGGCCTCGAGCTTCCGGTGATGCAGATGCACATGGCGGGCTGCGGTGCGTCTTACCATCGTCTTGATCTGGCCTAAGGACATTAGGACATGATGCCTGACAGCTGGGAGGGCTGAAGATGTTCGTACCGCCGCGTCTGCGTCCTCGTTTCCCCTTATTCCCTCGTGGTTGGGGATCCAGTTGAGTCTCACCCATTTCCCCGCGGTTGCCAGGCTCTGGATGAGAATTAGTGTGGTCGTGATGAGGGTGATGTCTTGGGTGGGTCGTGCCTGCTGAAGTACATGTACAGTAAAGCGGCCCTGGAGTCGGTGTAAATGTTCACTTTTTCCTCGCCGCGGTTGGTGGCGTGCCGGAGGGCGTGCTGGATGGCGACCACTTCCGTTTGGAAGGTGGAGCACTAGTCAGATATCCTCCATGAAAGTCCCTCCTCTCCCATGACCACTGCTGCCCCGGTTGTGCCTCTGCCGCGGTCAACGGATCCATCCCTAGAGTACACCGCACTGCCAAGGTCCCAGGCCTGTGCCATGGTCACAAGTGTGAGGTGGCGTAGCTCCTCTAAGGAACACAGAGCCTTTGGTGCAGGGAGAGACGTATGCGTCACCTCAACAGGCGGTTGCTCTCACGAGGGTGGTTCTTGATATGCCTCGGTGGGTTGGTAGCGCGCTCTTAGGAGTTCGGGTGGAGTCCATGAATTTATTGGCTGTGTCGGCGACTCGGTAGATCGAGGTGTTAGCGGTGAAGAGGGTCCTATCGTGCTGTAGGATCCTACTAAGCCTAGTGTGCAATGCCGTCTCGGTGTCCTGTAGGAGGATCTTGCCCACTCTGCAGGCCACGATCTGTTGAGTTCTGATAGTGAGAGGAACCAGCCGAGTCTCGCTCTGTAGTACACAGGCGCTGGTCCACCTGGGCGCCCCAACATGGTTCTCATAGCCTGGTTCTAGATGACTTCGACCTTTTCCCGCAGTCCGTCGCTGAGCGCGACGAGTACAGGCGCGTTGTAATCGACTAGGGAGCAGACGACCTGCACATAGTAGAGTCGCAAGACGGCGTAGGACGTCCCAGCCTCTGGTCTTGTCATGGCCCTCATCACTGTGGTCCTCGCTTGTGTCCTCTCTCTCAAGTAGGTGACCTGACTGACAAAGGTCGGCCTGTGATTTAGCCATAACCCGAGGTACGGGTAGGCCTGCGCCCAGTTCAGCCTCACGTCCTGGACGTGAAGGTGCCGGTTTGGTGCGGGTGCCCCGAACATCATGGCCTCGGACTTTTCGGCTGAAATCTTCAGTCCCAGCTCCTCGCTTCTCTCGCTCAGAAGGTTGAGGGCCACCTGTGCTTTGGCGATCTGGTTGCCGTGTCCGGTGACGACAAGGACTAGGTCGTCGGCGTAGCTGAGGAGCACTGTGCCAGCCGTTAATGGTAGGCTAACCATCTGTTCCATCATGAGGTTGAAGAGAACAGGGCTGTGGATCCCTCCTTGTCGAGTCCCGTTCTCCTGTAGGATGACGTATGGCCCTGGAGTATTACCTTGGCACGCCGCCCCTGTAGGTAATCCTCGATCCAAGCTAGTAGCCGCCCTTGGATGCTAGGATCTCGAGGGGGCGATTTTACATGCGGCCAGGAATCGATATATATACCGCGTGGGTAGTCACCCGTGGTGCGTAATTACATAATTGCACTGGATTATGTTAGGTCGGGTCAAACAGGGTCACACTGTCATAGGCAGGTGTGTGTAACTGGCGCGTCAGGTCTAGTCGTGTGGGCGAGACAACGTGTACTCCACACCAAGTGGTTTGTACAATACTTCCCTCTTAATCACGTGGCGTGGAGCACACGTTGTCTCGCCCACACGGCTAGACCGACGCGCCAGCCACACACACGTGCTTATGACAGTGCGACCCTGTTTAACCCGACTTAACCTAATCCAGTGCAATTATATAATTACGCTGGATTAAGTTAGGTTGGGTCAAGCAGGCCCGCATTGTCATAGGCAGGTGTGTTTGGCTGGCGCGTCAGGTCTAGCCGTGTGGGCGAGAGAACATGTGCTCCACGCCACGTGGTTTGTACACCCTCATGCCCTAATATGAAAATATAAATCATGTTATACCACAGACCAAAATTTAAATTAGAAGACATTCCCTTCATCGTCGAAGGCCGCTGGGACTCAATACAAACCTTTTTTCACACGAAGAACCAAATCGCCTTGGGATACGACTTCAAACGCACAAGTGGTCACCTCCCTCGCCGTCTCGTCCCCTCCCCCTTTCTCGCCCTTAGTGCGAGCCATGTAACATTGGCTCCCAAATTCATTGCCAAATAAAACCAACACTCCATCAGAGTTTGCCTTCAACCAGCCTAACATATATATACATATATATATGCATATATATATATATACATATATGTATATAATATATATGTATATATACGTATATATAAATATATATACATATATATATATATATACATATATGTATATATATATATGTGTATATATATATATATATGTGTGTGTGTGTGTGTGTATGTATATATATATATATGTATATATATATACATATATATATATATATATGTGTTTATATATATATATATATATATATATATATTTTTTTTTTTTTTTTTTTTGAATGATGGAGAAAGAAATCAGGAAATAGGAGAATTTATTGCTGTAGTTTCGACCTCGCAGTGTCTTTATCAAAGCCTCACTGTGAGGTCGAAACGTCAGCAATAAATTCTACTATTTCCACATTTCTTTCTCCACCATCATTCAAAAATCTGTCAGTATTTTTATTAAATATATATATGTATATATATGTGTGTGTGTGTGTGTGTGTGTGTGCGTGCTTGATATGTATATATATACATATACATATGTATATATATATATCTATATATATATATATATAATGCATACATCTATGTATTGTATACTTGCATATGAATGCACATATGCATACAGTCTCAAGTGGATGATAGGGGAAGGTCGCCATGCAATGAATCAGGATTCCCATACGGGAGTTCGGCCCTGAACGAAGCCCCGGAGGTCGAGGAAAGGGCCGCTACTGGTCCTCCGTAACGACACGAGTGGGACAGTTGGTGCTCTTTGAAGTTGACTCTCTTCCCAACTTTGTGCTTCTGGAGGCAGTCTTTTCGCAGTTAAAAGGCCGCTGCAAGTGGCGCATTTGACCCTCTGGTGGTGCCCAGTTGCTGGCAGTGAAAACCTCGAAGCATCTCTGAGACAAAGTAGCGGAGCCTGTCCTTGCCCCACACCCTCATGTTCAGTCGCTCTGGATCTGTACCCTCAACTCAGTAATGGCCTGGTACGTCTCTTTAAGAGCCACTCTCTTCCAGGACTCTGGGGCGTTTCTTGACTCTGCCCAGAGGGAAAACTCCACGGGGTAACCCACCAGAGTGGCTTTGATCGTCTTATTCTGGAAGGAGAAGCAGTAGGAGGAACACGACTTTCCTTTCTCTTGAGGACCGAGGTCCTTCGTACTACATACTCGTGTACAGAGCTTGATGCGTAATCACAAGCTCCATGTAGAGGGTCCGCCTCTCAGTAAATGGCAGTAACAATCTCGTGAATGGTCGCTAATGCCAGTATTCCTCGGCACTTTCAACTTTGGTTTCGATCCGACCTCCTCGCCTCCATCTTCACTCACTCACTCTCCTCTCGTGTACGAGTGCATACACATGAACTCAACACAACTCTCCACAGCACCATAATTGACTACCCTCGTCTCCGCCAAAGGGGTGACACGGAAATGAATATAAGTAGCCATGCGGTAACCAGACTGAAAGGGAAAGTGCCGCCCGCTACGGAAGTGACAGAAAGAAGTTCCTTGGGTTCCTCAAGGATTTCCTTCCGCTCAATAAGATTGTCTGGCAGCCAGACAGAAAGGTTAAGAAATATACCTTAGCAGTCAAGGTTTGTGCTCACAAATGCCTTCCTCAGCTATATATATATATATATATATATATATATATATATATATATATATATATATATATATATATATATATATATATATATATATAAATCGCGTTGGAGAGAATATCACTAAAGTGTACAAAAAGTGTAAAAAAAAAAAAAAAAAAAAAAGTAATCTTCAGCGAACCCCTTACTCAATGTGACCAGCCCAGCCAGTTAGTAGCGCGGACAGTAATCACGAACTCGTCGTTGTCCTCCTCTTGGGGAAGAATGGGGTCTTTTCCTCCTTGTCTCTCAGTCTTTTCTCTGTTTTCTCCCTCGTCCTCTCGTCTTCTTCTTCTTCGTCGTCATTATCTTTTTCTTCTTCTTCACAATCTTCTTCTCTCCTCTTCCTCCTCATCTTCTTCCACCACCTCTTCCAGTCTCTCACCCCCCTCCGCTTTTCTTTCTCCTTCAACACCTCCCTCTTCTCCTCTTTTTACCCTTCGTCATCCTCTTCCTCTTCCCTCTTTTCCCTCCTCCACACCCTTCAGCATTTTCTTCTGTCCTTTCTCCTCTTTTCCTTTTTCTCCTCTACAGTTCACTCTTTTAATCCTCCTTCTCCTCCTCCTTTTCCTTTTTGTCCTAACTCTGACTTCCTTTTTTTCCTTGTACGACTTTTCGTCTCGTCCTTCATTTCCCGCTCCATCATCACTACCATCATCGTCGTCGTCGTCGTCGTCGTCATCATCATCATCATCATCATCATCATCATCATCATCATCATCATCATCATCATCATCATCATCATCATCATCATCATCATCACCACCTCCACCACCATCACCACCACCATCATCATCATCATCATCATCATCATCATCATCATCATCATCATCATCATCATCATCATCATCATCATCATCATCATCATCATCCTTCTCACCTTTCCTCCATCTCTTACCTTCCTCCTCCTAGTCCTTCTCCAGCTCCTTCATTTCCTTATTCCGCCTCTTCCTTCTCATGTGCCTCCTACTTCTTTTCGTCCTCGTACTTCTCTTCCTCTTCCTCTTCTTCCTCCTCCTCCCTCCTCGTCCTCCTGTTCGTCCTCGTACTTCTCTTCCACTTTGTTCCCCTCCTCCTCTTCATCCCCCTCTTCCTCCTGTTCTTATTTCCTCTTTTCTTCTGATGTATACAAGAGGAAGGTTAATGTCTCGTTATTGTTTATGAAAGGGAATATGGCAAACACAGAGTAAATTGATACTTGTTTTACAAACTCTGGCGAGGGACAAGAATACCGCCACTGTATTCCCTCTGTGTCGTAAAAGGAGATTAAGTAAGAGACACCCAAGAGACCTCCCACGACTCGAAGCATTCTTATTTTTTCTATCAATATATATATATATATATATATATATATATATATATATATATATATATATATATGTATATATATATATATATATGTATATATATATGTATATATATATGTGTGTATATTATATATATATTATATATATATGTATATTATATATATATTATATATATATGTTTATTATATATATATATTATATATATATATATGTATATATATATATATATATAATATATATTACCCTATTCTACGTATATTTTTATATTTTATTTTTGTTCATATGAACAGTATGTAACTTGGTAATAAAAACGCACAGACTTGGTCGAAAAGGAGGAAGAGATGGTTGGTGGGGTGGGGATAAAACACTATTACAGTATATGCACAAAGTGCTACTTATCCCTTCTGTCAATTGTCATCTTTTTACAATGTGTTGTGATTGGTCACTGGTCAGTGCTCGAGCCTGAGTGTATCGTCGTGGGATTGAGTCTAGCCCTATGGAGAGGGAGCAACGTCGTCCGTCATGTGACGACGAGTCCTTGGTCTTTCCAGGAACCCTTCCTTCCCTGTGGAGGTCAGCAATAGACAATGCCATGGCTCTAGTGGAGCTTTCGTAAAAGAGGTTGCGCCGCATCATGTAGTACAAATAAACCAGGCAATTAATGAAGGGTATGCGCTCGTATGGAAATGTGGGTTGATGGAATGACTTGGTTAAAGACATAGTACATTCAAACATCTATCTATATACCAAAGGCCTCTTACTCCGTTTAAGTGAGGTAGCCAAATTCAAACGCTTTATACTCGAGTCTTTCCTAACTTCTCTTGGCGGTTTCATCTCTTAGAGGCTGCATAGTTAATCTGCAGTTGATCTGATTTTTCCTAATGATTACTTTTTTCCCTGTTCGTGTGCATAGGAATGACCTCAAGCAAGGGATAGGTTTATTTATCTTCGTCTTTTATTAATTTTCTATATGTTTATTTATTTTATTTATTAATTAATATATATATATATATATATATGTATATATATATATATATATATATATATATATATATATATATATATATATTTGATTCTATTTTTTATTTTATTTTATACCAGTGGTTTTGAAAAAAAAAGATGAAAGGGTGAAATTGTTTTCTAAATATGTTGCACAAGTTAACAGTAATAGTTTGCCAGTATTTATGACTAAATCTAACTAAACCCACCCACAAAATAAACTAAACTCATCAGAGCTCACTTAAGTTAACCTAATCAAACTTAACCCAAAGTAACCTCGCTTAACCAAGTCTTCGATAGTCAACATCACCATCCAGATAGGTTGGCTATATAATGCACGCTACTTCCATACATTTGTTGAAGTACCATGCGATACCAGTGTTCACAAGTGCCACTTTTCTTGCGCAGTAGACTGGCGTGGACACGCACGCGCAACTTTCAGAAGACATTAAGCTCCCTTGATGGGCGAGAAAGGAAATGGCAAATGACAGTAGGTGGGAGTCGGGAGGGAAGGGGGGAGGGGGTGGGGGTGGGGGGTGGATCCTGTAATTAGGTCGAAATTACTCTGGAGACGCCTTGCAACCCCCCCACCCCCGCCCCC